>NW_027421883.1:0-169872 GCF_009905375.1 Apium graveolens | reverse complement strand
TAGTTGGTAATTCTATTGCAACCGAAGCTAAGTTAGCTACACTACTAAACGTCTAGAAGCCTTAGAAACCAACAATTTGTCTTCTCAATTTTCTATCTGTGCAAACTATAGTTCTCTTAATCATGTGATAGACAATTGACCTAAAATTAAACAAGTCAATGCCATATTTCAACCTAGAGTTAAGAATGACCCATATGCCCCACATACAATCCCGGTTGGACGAATCACCCAAATTTTATGGAAACAAGGTCAATACAATCAGTTTAATCAAAATTCTCAACCTGCTTTTCAAAAGCCCAATCCTGGTCCATACCAACTCAAATCCCAACCCATATCCTCCTCAAAATCTTGGTGATTATCCTAACTCAGTCCCTTGAATTCTCCTAGTTTTAGTGAATATAATAAGAAATTGAATTTCATTGAAAAGAGTATAGAGTCTTAACTTAAATCTCAATAATATTTCATAAGCTATGACCCAAGATAGGCAGTTACTAAATTCAAAAACACAAGCCATATATAAGCTAGAGGTTAAATTTAGTCGATTGGCAAACATAATCAGTGAGAGAGAGAAAATCGTTTCCCTAGTCAACCCAAGGTTAATCCTAAATTTCATCAGAACCAAAAGTCTCATGAAAATGTGAACTCTGTCATCTCTAAGGTCTGGTAATCAATTCAACAATCATGCTGGTATAAATATCAGGAAGATAAACTAACATGAACCAAATCCTCTACTCTTGAATCCTAGGCTTCAACAACCTCCCAATCCAAATCCTGAAACTTCTGAATCTAATCAGTCATCACCATCCAAAGAACCACCTTCAAAACCCCACTCTGATGTCTCTAGTGAAAAAGTCTTTAAGCCGAAAGCTCCGTTTCCTCAAAGACTTATCTTAAACAAACAATTTGCTCAGTTAGATAAGATTTTGGAAGTTTTTAAGCTAGTCAAGATCAGCATTCCTTTTTAGATGTAATTCAACAAGTTCCTCTTATGCTAAGTGTCTAAAAGATTTGTGCACTCATAAAAGAACCACTCATGTTCCTAAGAAAGCTTTCCTAACCTATCATGTTAGTTCTATCTTGTCAACATTAAATCCCTGTAAGTTAAGGATCCTGGTTGTCCTACCATCTCTTGTGTCATAGGTAATACCTTCATTGATAAAGCTTTACTCGATTTAGGAGTTAGTATGAATCTTCTTCCATTATCTGTCTATCAAGCCTTAGGTTAGGTCAAATTAAAAAGACTAGTGTTACTCTTCAGTTTGTTGACCGTTCTGTTAAAACCCCTAAGGGTATAGTTGAAGATGTGTTGATTAGATTGGTGATTTTATCTTCCATGTTGATTTCGTTGTTCTAGAAACTGAACCGGTCAAAAATCTCAAAAATCAAATCCCCATCATTTTAGGAAGGCCTTTTCTTCCACCTGTAATGCTTTGATTAACTGTAGAAATGGTTCGATAAAACTCACATTTGGAAATATGGTGATAGATCTGAATATCTTTAATGTAGGAAATCAACCTAATGAGCTTTTTGAACAACCTGTAGGAGTTAATTTGATAATAAGGTTGTGTCTTGTCAAATTCTTGAGGATAGTGCAATTGAATCTCTTCTTGAGGAAGATGTTTCGTGTGAGTATGAGAGTAATAGAGAACTTCATGATTTGTATAAGAATTTCACTTATGATGAGATATTTTACGAATTGAATGCCATTTTTAGCATGAAACCCAACTTGAGGATAGTTATTTTGATCCTAAGACCATTGTTAAGACTTCTGCTGGTGAGCCACCCCACACTTGATCCTATTCAATCATTTTCCACTCTTAATCAATCCTGGTAGTTAATAATGAAACTCATGATGTTCTTATTTCTAGTAGCAAAGAACCAAGAATTTCAAGTCATTAATTTGCTTAAACAACATAAAGAAGCGTCTAATTGGTCTATGAATGATGTTAGTGTAATGCGTTTTATTTTGATGCGATGATCTTATCTCTCTAGTGGATAATGTTTGTTCTTATGGGTGAGTTTTACATGTGTGTTCATTGTGTTACGAAGGTAGTTTTCTCATGCTCTGGTATTAGGTTAACAAATGTTTTTGTGCATGTCTACCATAATAAAGTGTAGGTATGGGGGAGTTATTATGTGTATGTGAGTCTGAGAGTGTATGCTTTATAGGTAATTGTGTTTTCTCCGTCATGCCCTTTAACAGGTATTCTCGTCCTTTACTTTGTCAGTTTTTCTATCATTTGCATACATTGAGGACAATGCATGATTTAGGTATGGGGGAGGGGTTTAGTAGTACTTATCTAAAAAAAAATCCAAAAAAATTGAAAAAAAATCCAAAAAAATAGAGATATTTTAGCTAAGTTGTCCAGTCCACTCTTGCACTTTAATACTAATTGGTGTTAGTAGTTTTTCAAACTTATATATATGTAATGCTTTTAGATGATTTGAACGTAGTTAAGTAATGCTGTCTTCATGAAACTTGTGTCGAACGAATTTTTGCTTAAGTGTCCAGGACGGCACATTTGCATAAGGTCTTTGTAGTAAAGATTGTTTAGGGAAGTTTTCGTTATTTGAGACAGAGCCCACATGTTTAAACAATGTCGAATCAAAATTTTTGCGAAAAAAAAATGATTGAATAAACTACTTCAATACCCAGTATTCCTCACAATAATAAAAAAAATGAGATGATGGGCACAAGTAGTATAATTAACTAGTCTTATTTTGTGGCCTTTGTTACTCGAGTAATTAAGTCTATAGGGGTATTACAAAACCTAGTGCCCTAAGACCATCTGGTTTGGAAATCATTGACCCAAAGCTCGATACATAGGTAACATAGAAAGCCTAAGAAAACGGACATTGCACAGCCTATTAGAAAAAAAAATTGTGAATTTTGGCTAGATACTTGTTTTGATAGAGATTGGGTTCGTTCAATATTGGTTGAAAAAGATGAAATGTATTTACTCAATTGATTCTTCAGAGACCTACTTTCATGACACAACTTGGGATTTTTTATAAATGTTCAGAGTCGATATAAGTGGATTGTTCATACCCATATCGTGGCTATAATTAGAAGAGTCTTAAAGGCATGTATTTTCCTAAAAATTCTCATGTTGACACCGATAAATGTTATTGTTGATAGAGTTTGGACACTTACTAGAGTATTTCACAAATTTCATGGGCATGTCTTCTGTAAACCCTTAGGAGACAACACTCCTCTTGTAGAGATCGTCTATGAGTTTAACGGGTTGGTAAACCTAAAATTTATCGTCACGCATACGTAAAGGAGCATAGGACTTTTCTTAGTTAGCATTTTTTATTTTTCTCGAGGACGAGCAAAAGATAGGTATGGGGCCATTTGATAGGTCCACATTATTGCATATTATAATACCCTATTTTATGTCCAATTTGGTAATTTTATTAATAAATAAATTATTTTACTTTGTTTTGTAGGAAAATAAATAAAATCAGAATTTGAGTTGGAAAAGGTACAAATAAGGAAGGAGGGGGACTATTCTAGAAGCCAAAGGAATTGGAAGATAAATAGAATACTTATTAGAGAAGAAGAATGATTTATTTTAAGAATCCTACTTGTATTCCAAGACCCAAACCCTCATATTTTCCCTATATATATGGGGTCTCTCATCTTGTATTTTACACATCCAAGACACCCCAACACAACCCAAGATACCCAATTAGTTGTTTGTTTTGTTCATTTTTTTTATCATGTGTAGCTAAATTTGTTCCCTAGGATGAAGATGAAGTTAATTTAATTGCTTTGATATCTTCTTGTTCCTATTAGTTGATTCTCATGATTTTTCTTGGTGTTTAATTGTTCAATTGACAAAGTGATTTTGATATATTATTGTTACCGAATTTATTTTTCAAAGCCTATGCTTGTTTCATGAAGTTTTGATGGGTTATTGTTAGATAACAAGTTTCATAGTATATGCTTGTCTCGTTAATTGATATACGTTATTTTTGTGAAGAAAAGAGAAATGATTTTAGGGCGAGTTGATATTAATTGTGATTGATTAACAGATTCGGATTTCTAGGATTTTCATATTATTTATTATTTGTTAATTAGGTTAAACAAATGTCATCTCAAATCTATTTGTCTAGTTCTCCTGATTTAAATTGTTAGGGTTTTGAAAATTCGTAGTCTCTGAGAATCGACCTGTAATTGCTACAACTAAACACAGTACGCTTGCAGTTCGTATATTTTTACACATCAGAAGACGATGGATCGTAATTACTAACATATTTGTTGTAGGTACTCTATTTAAGAACTCTTTCATGTAATGCAACCACAGGAAGGCGGTATCCATGGTCAGAGACCTCTAAGGGTATGCCTAGACGGAAGGCCTCCTCATGTAGCCAATTGGTGTCCTCATTGGGAATATGGGATAAAATATGTTGTGTGCTTTGGGTGTGCTTGTTGGGAGACTTCGGAGTATCTTGCACTTATCCTGTAATCTGCCGGGGGCTCCTTATGCGAGGGATAAGGATGCGTCCAATATTTGGGGTAAACCATCGTTATACATTGCGTCCACGGACTAGAGAAATAGCTGGTAGTAAAGGGCTATCTCCGGCAGGAGAGATAACTTATCCGTAAAGTCTCGAAGTCGTGGACGAGTTTTGAGCCTTTGTGATTAGGCCTCATCGCAGAAATTCCTAAATCTAGTAGAAAACGGTTCTAGTAGATTTCCTACTGGGCCTCGGGATGAGAAATCTAAAACAATTAGATTTCTTATTCCCCGAAAACTTTGTAGATTTGATTCTCTATAAATTGGGATACATAGAAAAATTGTAAGGGGTCGGAAGCGAGAACCTTAATGAGTCACCAGAAACCCTAAACAATCCCAGCCCCCAACCATCACAGCGATGATTTTTCCGGCGAAGAACCAATATTGTAGATCTTGATTCCGGTAACGAATCTCAAATTTTGTTGTTACCGATTACTATGTTAAAACTATATTTGGATTGTTTGAAATGAAGGCTTGAACTCAGATAAATTTGGTTATATTAAACCGATAATGAACAATATGTGCAAACTACCGATCATAAATTGACAACATCTACAATTTGACTGATTTAGGTTAGATGATGATGATTAGTTCACTTGAGGATACATTACAATTTTGCTATTATATTATAGTGTGTTTAAGTACTAAATTTTAACAATAATACTTTTATTCTAAATTTCAATATGTCAACTAATTATGTTCGAGTGTCATTAATTACTAATAATCCATTTTTGGCCTAACCAGTATCTTTGCTGAAACAAAATTAATGTATAATATGGCATAGGCTTAAACATATTTAAAAGATCTATTCTATTTTTTCTAAATAATATTGTTAAGTAATTTGTCGTACTAAACTATTAAGGTGTTAGAAGTAATGCCTAACATAATTTTATACTTTAACACTCATGTATGATAATTTTTGTATCGGTTGACCGCAAAACATACATAACCAATACTAATGTCAATATCAACATCAAAATCTAATAAGAATACAAATAATAAAATATATTAAAAAAACTTGTTGGTCTATAGGAAAGTACTACCAATTTGTTATTCGAAATCATAATAATTTGTTAGTTTAAAAGTAGCTAATACTGTTCTGTTTATAACTTTTCTAAGTGGTGTCATTTCCTATTTTTAACTTACAAATGCGTACCCTTTTAATTTAAGTTTTTAAATATTATACCATTTCATTACCCAAATGTTAGTTAAACTTAATATAAGGGCTTTATTGAGAATTTTCCTAAATATTAAATCGAGCCTCATAGATGAAATAAAATTCAAAACCACGCTTAATTGATATCAACAAATTCTATAAATGTGATAGCTTAAATTTATGATCTGAAATCATAATAAAGCCAAACTCAACATAAATCTTTGGAGCTCAACCTACATATTTATCTCAACGAATTTTGTAAAATTAATTTTAAAATACAAACATGTTTATTAAAATCAACATAATGTGATGAATCATAATAATTAATTAGTCTTCTATATCCAATTAATTTTATTAATATCCCACTAAAAACAATATTACATGCACCACGTAAATATAGAATCATATCATTATTAATATCACGTTTCACATAATATAAAAATAAATAAAGTTATAAAAATCAAAATGAACATGTGCGTAACATGAGTTTTTAGCTTATGTTATAAAAGGATGTATTCATTTTGGATTTTAAAAAATGGATAATAATTCATGAATTTTAAAAGATTTTCATTGATTTTAATTGTTCGTGGATTTTGACGTTATAATAGAAAAACCTTGTAAAGTCTTTATGATTTTATGAAGTTTTTCAACACTATTTCAAAATCTCATGTATTTTAAAGAAATTTTAAAAAATTAAAAATGAACTAGCATATCCATCAAAATTTACTAATTTTTCAAATAAAAAAAATTCACCTGACTTTTAAACACCATCAAATTTTGCTAGATTTTTAAAATTTAAATTGAATACCTCCAGATTTCTAAACTTTTTTAAAATTTAAATTGAATACACTCAAATTTTAAAATATTTTTTTCAACCTTTATTGAATATAATGAGATTTTAAAAAAAAATCCAAATTGAATACCTCTTAATTTCAAGAATCCACATAAATTTTTTAAAATCTTGATTAAAAATACCCCTCTGAAAAATTTGAGAGGCAAGGGGTAGGATATTAATTTTTTTTAACATAATTTAACATATAATTTTTGGATTTGTTTACTTTAAAAATATTTTAATCCTATTAATATATAAGATTATTTTAATTAAAACAAATTTATGTAAAACACATGGGTCATTTGACAATTTGAATCATTTTTTTATAATGATTAAAATTTTTGAATGATTTAATTTCTGAATCATTAACAAGATTTTCAAATAAGTTATTTGGCTAATCTGAATGCTTGTAAAATTTTGAAAATAATATTTTTAAACTTTATAAATCAGTTTTTTATTTTTATCTGAATTTTTTATGATGAATATTTTTCGAAAAATCAACTGTGATGGCACAAAAACATAACTGTGTAATAGGAAAAAATACAAAAATACGACTTAAAAAATATATTTTGTTATGTTAGTAGCACAAAATAAAAAAATTTAATAATCCTATAGAATACTTTTATTGACAAAAAAATTATCACATAATTTCATTCATCATTGAACATGTAACTATTTGTAATTATATTATTAAGAATTATATTAGACTATGAAAATAAATAAAGAAAGTGTTTGGGTTAAGTAAAATAATGTGTATGAATGGTTCACGAAACTTTTGTTTTCTCATAGCTAAGAGTAAATGGGCTTGTTCAGAAAAGGGCAAATAAAAAACAAATGATCTTAGCGTTACTTTTTCTTTTATTCAGTTCATTTAAGCTCGTTAAGCTATAAATAAATGACCCCTTAATTTACTCAATCCATATGCATTTTTATTATTTTTATTATGAACATATCATAATAATTGTAATTATTTTAAAAATCACATATTATAACATTTAAAATTATTAATAATACACAATTTGATCGAAAAAAATCCAAAAACTACTAATTTTTAATAACAAATTCATTTAATTATATAATAATCATTAAATGCAATCCATTCATCACAACAAATTAGTACCAATTTATATATATCGCAAATATGAGATTTTGTGCCTGTTTTAATTTTGGCTAATTAACAAAAAGTTAATTATAGTTAAATATTTAAAGCAACGTTAGAAAAAAAAAGTATTATTAGATATTTCAAAAATATAAAATTACCACAAAAGTTATAAAAAATGATAAAAATATTATTAGATATATTATGTTAAATATATTTAAATATTTATATATAAATAATAAAATAAATAGAATAATATATAATCCAGGCTTGGATGTTAATATATTTAGTTTTCAAGTATGTATCGTTCATTTGTCCTAATTATTAACAAATCTTTATTATTGTATTAAAGCTTAATTTTTGAAAATTTTAATTTTCGGTTTGATTTTCAACTATTCTATTTAATAATATTATAATCTTATTACTAAAATTTTATCTTTTTTAAATATAACATGTTACATTTTTAATTTTTCAACTGAAATAGTCTCATTTTTCAAAAATCACAGGAAATTTTATTTTAGTAAAACAAATTAATTAAACGATATTTAGTAGTAACTAACCAATAAACATTTTTCCCTAAAATATGTTATCAGTTATACTTTAAGTAAGTGCTCTTTTAAAAAATAAAACTGAAGATTTTATTTAATAAAAAATGAAAAATTATGTTAATATATAATATATATTTTTATATCACTTTAATTAAAATAATCTATAACTTTTATAAGTAGTGCTTATATTGCACACTTGTAAAATATGTAAATTTTTATCCAAAAAATAGGTAATTTCTTATTTAAAATTAATTTATAAGTAATATTACTAAGATATTATTGATCCAAAATGAAATTAGAGAATAGTTTAACCTCATCCGTGATACGTAGTTGAAAATTTTGACCGTTTTTTATATATGCATATGCACTAAAAGATACAAAATTTCAGCACAATTATCCAAGTCAACTAATGGTTAATTTGTGAAAGTTCTATACATGAATGTCTTGCCTTTTGGCATGGTGAGAATGTTCTCATCGTTAAAAGTTTAGTGAGTGCCTCAGTCTTAAGCCTTGTTCTTATCGATCCGTAAATACAAATCTTGGTTCGTGACTACCATTCAGTGTTGTTATCTATGTCTACATCCGGAATGAGTCTGCACGAGATGGGGGAGGGTTTCGCTATGATAAGTCTGGAGGAAGAAGAACATGGAGGTATAACATATGAAGAAAATACAGGGGAGTTAAGTGAAATAGATGTGAGATGGTGCTTGGTGGAAAGATTTCTTACGGACTCCATGATTGATTTTCAGGCCATGCAACACAAGATGGCCTCTCTAGGGAGACCAGGGAAGGGCATGTACGTCAAGCATCTTGAGGCCAATCGATTTTTATTTCAATTCTACCATGAAATAGACATCAGAAGGGTAATAGATGGGAGCCCATGGACGTTTGGGAGGTTTCCGTTAATATTTGAAAGGTTGAAAGAAGGTGAAAACCCAAGGACTTTACTAATCAACAAGCTAGATGTTTAGGTGCAGCTACATGACATGGAAACGGGGTTTATGTCACAGAGGGTTGTAAAGGACATTGGAGATTATGTGGGGAAATTTGTGGAGTCATATTCAAATAATTTTGTAGGGGTATGGAGAGAATATCTACGGGTTAGGGTGACGATTTCTCTAGATGTACCATATAAGAGGCGGATGAAGCTAAGGAAAAATGCAGAAACTTGGTGTTGGGTCAATTTCAAGTATGAAGGTATTCCAACATTCTGTTTCATCTGCGAAATGGTTGGTCATAGTGATATATATTGTGCTAAACTGTTTGATACACTGATAAGTGGCATTTTATACCACTTAGAACGTCTTATAATAGCTTGAATTGGTGTCTTGAAATCAAGTATTTTGTGTATTTGATGCTTTTTTCTAGTGTTTGTGCATTTCAGGGTATTAGTTGCATTTCGGGAGAGAATTCATCGATAATAAGCCTTGGCATGTGTTTAGCATTGCAAGTGGGAAGATAGGAGCAGATTGCAGCGAAGAAACGGGAGAAAAATGGATCAGTTTCCAGAAGGGGGCTGAGCGCCCGCTCAGCTCTGCTGAGCGACCGCTCAGGAAGCTGAGCGCCCGCCCAGGAATGCTGAGCGGCCGCGCAGTATCGGATTTTCAGAATTATTATTTTAGACTCCTATTTTTGTTTGACTTCCAACTTCTGAGTTAGCTGGGCTTTATGGGACTCCTATATAAGTAGATTTCAGAGACGTTTCAAAAAGGTTGGATCGTAGTATTAATCGAAGAGCAAGGAGATAAGGAAGAAGACCGTTTTAGCACACCGCAATGAAGAGGAAGCATATTTTCTTGTGATTCTTTATTTCGTTGTAATGTTGGATGCTAGTTTTCTTTACTTTGAACATATTTACTCTTGTGACGTACTCTGGCTTAATATAAGTAGTTTTAGTTATTATTCTCGTGTGTTATTATCATGTTTTCATATGAACCCATGATGATGATGAGTGTTATCATGGGCTAATCGTGATCATGGGGTCGTAGCGGATTTACTATGGAATTCTTTAGTTTGTTGTTTAATACCTTAGTGTGTGATGATTGTATGATATCTAGTATTGGTTGTGCGTAATCGTCTTATGTGTGTCACGAACATATAAGATAGGGTGTTAATCTCTTGTGAAGCGACGGTGGATCTTGAGGTTTAGAACTTGCCATGCTAGCATAGGTCCATGTACGAGTACGCATGATTAGTGGATAACTCTAACCATTTTATTCGCCCTGTGTAATCAAAAGGAATAACTTGTGCTTAAATCGTTATATTGTCAATTTCTGTAGACATATAGGGACTCAGCATAATTGATGCATATTCAACTTTTATCTTAATTGTGGATGCTTAGTAGAATGATATTAGTACAATGAAAGTTGACTTTTATCAGTTTCGTGTTATTCGATTAATATCATAACTGTTGCATGCTAAGGGTAATAACAATAGCTATTGAAGGAAGTAGTAATGAAGTTGTGATCTCATGAGTGTGTTAATATTGTTAATTCAAGTGTTAATTAAGTGTTTAATTCTCGTAGTTAATTATAGTTAATAACTAGTTAATCAAATCTAAGTGTTATTGTCTTAACATTGAGAAGTAATCATACACTGGTGAGTGAGTTTAATTGAACATAATTAGTCTGGGTCTATGTGGGAACGAACTAGAAAGTATTCTATATTACTTGTCGAACGCGTATAATTGCGTGTGTTATTAGCGCTTGTTTTCGCCCTAACAAGTTTTTGGCGCCACTGCCGGGGACTCAGCGTATTTGTTTCGTTTATGTACTGACCATCATTGGTCATTAGGACTCAGTGATTAAGACGTGTTACTTATTGTTTCCGGTTGTGTTTCAGGTACTTTAGTGAGCGTTTATGCAAACTCGTTCTCGTACTCGCAAGAGGACTTTAGATACGGCTGAGGAGACAGACGAAGTTCTTGATATTCCGGAGAAGATAGATTTTGAAGATTCGGATTCAGGAAGTGAGCAGAAAGAACCATTAATCATGGGTGATCGTATTGTTCAAGCAGATCCAGCTCTTATGGACTTTTCTCGACCCAAAATTGATGACATTCAGTCTAGCATCATGCACCCGGCTATTGAGGCCAATAACTTTGAAATCAAGTCGGGCACTATTCAGATGGTGCAGAATTCTGTTTCTTTTGGAGGTGCTGCGACTGAAGACCCCAACATGCACATAAGGAATTTTGTCGAGATCTGTAGTACTTTCAAATATAATGGTGTGACTGATGAGGCTATCAAGCTGAGACTTTTCCCATTCTCACTGAGGGATAAAGCTAAGGACTGGTTACATTCTGAACCAGCTGGGTCTATCACTACTTGGAAAGATCTTGCGCAAAAGTTTCTGGTAAAGTTTTATCCAATGGCGAAGACTGCTGCTTTGAGGAGTACTCTTACTCAGTTTGTGCAGCAACCTACAGAATCTATGTGCGAAGCTTGGGAGCGCTACAAAGAGATGTTGAGAAAGTGTCCACATCATGGAATGCCTGATTGGATGGTGATCACTGGTTTCTATAATGGTTTGGGGGCCCAATCTCGGCCCATGCTCGATGCAGCAGCTGGAGACGCCTTGTGGGCCAAAAGCTATACTGAGGCTTATAATCTTATTGAGACGATGGCTGCAAATGAGAATCAAAACCCAACTCAAAGGATGATGCCTGGGAAGGTAGCAGGTATTCTGGAAGTCGATGCAGCTACAGCTATTGCAGCGCAGCTCCAAGTGCTGTCTATGAAGGTCGACTCTCTAGCCACCTATGGGGTCAATCAGATAGCTATGGTTTGTGAGCTTTGTGCAGGTTCTGATGCTACGGATCAGTGTTCTCTTGTTAATGAATCTGTTCAGTATGTGAACAATTATCAGCGACAACAGCAGCCTGTGCCAGCTACTTATCATCTTAATAACAGAAATCATCCAAATTTCAGTTGGAGTAATAATCAGAATGTTATTCAGCAACCATATCAGCAAGGCGCAAGTAAACAGTTCAATCCACCTGGATTCCAGCAACCACAGCATTACGCTTAATCATATCCTCAACAAGAAAGTGTAGCTCCACCCTCTAGTGCTGATTTTGAGGAACTTAATTTATTGTGCAAGAGTCAGGCGGTTTCTATCAAGACCTTGGAAAATCAAATCGGTCAAATAGCCAATACAATGCTCAATCGTCAACCTGGCACACTTCCCAATGATACTGAAGTGCCAGGCAGGAAGGAAGCTAAAGAACAAGTCAAGACTATTACCTTAAGGTCTGGAAAAGTTGCTGATGCTGAAAAAGCAAAAGAAGGAGAAGCTGAAGCTGGTGATGAAGAAGCTAAGCAAAAGGAGAAAGCGGTGGAACCAAGGAAGACTACTATTGAACACACTCTGCCTGTGGGTAATACAGGGGAGAAACAGCTCTATCCACCACCACCTTTCCCTAAGAGATTGCAATAATAAAAGCTGGATAAGCAGTTCGGTAAGTTTCTGGAGGTGTTCAAGAAACTTCACATCAATATACCTTTCGCTGAGGCTCTGGAGCAAATGCCTAGTTATGTAAAATTTATGAAGAGTATTCTTTCAAGGAAGGTGAAACTGGATGATCTTGAGACCGTTGCTCTAACGGAAGAATGCAGTGTTGTGCTGTAACAAAAGTTACCTCCAAAGCTTAAAGATCCAGGTAGCTTCACCATTCCTTACACCATTGGCAAGTTGTCTTTTGACAAGTGCCTTTGTAATTTGGGAGCAAGCATCAATCTGATGCCGTTGTCGATCTTTAAAAAGTAGAATTTGCCTGATCCAAAGCCCACCTATATGTCTCTACAATTGGCTGATCGTTCTATTACATACCCCCGAGGCATAGTGGAGGATGTGCTAGTCAAGGTGGATAAGCTCTTCTTTCCTGCAGACTTTGTTATTCTGGATTTTGAGGAAGATAAGAAGATTCCCATAATCTTGGGAAGACCTTTCTTGGCTACAGGCCGTACCTTGATAGATGTACAGAAAGGTGAACTTACAATACGGGTGCAGGATCAGGATGTGACATTCAATGTAATCAAAGCAATGAAATTCCCTATAGAAGATGAGGAGTGCTTATAAGTGGATTTGATTGATTCTGCGGTTACTTCAGAACTTGATCATATGCTAGTGACTGATGCATTAGAGAAAGCCTTAGTGGGGGATTTTGACAGTGATGATGAGGATGGCAATGAGCAACTACAATATCTAAATGCTTCTCCCTGGAGGCGAAAGCTAGACATGTCGTTTGAATCTCTTGGTACTTCTGACCTCAAAAATGCTGAAGGAAAACTCAAACCATCTATTGAGGAAGCACCTACCTTGGAGCTTAAACCGTTGCCTGAACACTTGAGGTATGCTTTTTTAGGTGATGCATCTACGTTACCTGTTATTATTGCATCTGACCTTTCAGGTAGTGAGGAGGACAAGCTCTTAAGGATCTTGAAAGAATTCAAATCAGCTATCGGATGGACTATAGCAGACATCAAAGGGATCAGCCCTTCATACTGCATGCATAAGATTCTGCTAGAAGAAGGTAGTAAGCCGACTGTTGAGCAACAGCGCTGACTTAATCCTATCATGAAAGAAGTGGTGAAGAAAGAAATTTTGAAGTGGCTAGATGCAGGAATCATTTATCCTATTTCTGACAATTCTTGGGTGAGTCCCGTGCAATGTGTACCTAAGAAAGGAGGTATCACTGTGGTAGCAAATGAGAAGAACGAGCTCATCCCCACTTGAACAGTCACAGGATGGAGGGTATGCATGGACTACAGAAAGTTGAACAAGGCCACGAGGAAGGATCACTTCCCTCTTTCGTTTATTGATCAGATGCTTGACAGGTTGGCGGGGCATGAGTATTATTGTCTTCTGGATGGCTATTCGGGGTATAATAAGATTTGTATTGCACCAGGGGATCAAGAAAGGACTACCTTCACTTGTTCATTTGGCACGTTTGCTTTTCGCAGAGTTTCATTTGGGTTATGTGGCACATCGGCCACTTTTCAGAGATGTATGATGGCTATATTCTCTGGCATGATTGGAAATAATGTCGAGGTGTTCATGGACGACTTCTCCGTCTTTGGACATTCGTATGATGAATGTTTGAATAATCTTCGTGCAGTACTCAAAAGGTGTGTGGAAACTAATTTGGTGCTCAATTGGGAAAAATGTCATTTTATGGTACGTGAAGGCATTATTCTTGGGCATAAGGTCTCTAGCAAGGGTCTTGAGGTGGACAAAGCCAAGGTGGGAGTCATTGAAAATTTTCCACCACTTATTTCTGTGAAAGGAATCCGTAGTTTTCTTGGTCATGCGGGTTTTTATCGGCGTTTCATCAAGGACTTTTCGAAGATATCTAAGTTTTTGTGCAATTTGCTTGAGAAGGATGTGCCTTTTAAACTGCTTGACGGCATTTGAGACTCTCAAGAAGAGTTTGATAACTGCACCAGTTATTACAGCACCTGATTGGACAGAGCCTTTTGAGATGATGTGCGATGCGAGTAATTATGCGGTGGGCACAATTCTTGGGCAGCGCAAGAATAATCTCTTTCATGTGGTCTACTATGCTAGCAAGACCTTAAATGGGGCCCAAATGAACTACACCACTACTGAGAAGGAGCTCTTGGCTATAGTCTTTGGTTTCGAAAAAATTCGATCTTATTTGCTTGGGACAAAGGTGACAATTTTCACGGATCATGCGGTCATTCGCTATTTGGTTTCTAAGAAGGATTCGAAGCCGAGACTCATTCGTTGGGTGCTCTTGCTACAGAAATTTGAGTTAGAGATCAAGGATTGGAAAGGTACTGAGAATCAAGTAGCTGACCATCTTTCTAGATTGGAGAATCCCGAGTCGACTTCACATGATAAGACATTGATCAACGAATTTTTTCCGGATGAGCAGTTGTTCGCAGTTCAGGAGGAAGAGCCATGGTTCGCAGATATTGTGAATTATCTTGTAAGCAATATAATGCCTCCTAATCTGACCACAGCTCAAAAGAAGAAGTTTCTGCATGAGGTGAAGTGGTATATGTGGGATGAACCATATTTTTTTAGACAGGGAGCTGACCAGATCATCAGGAGATGTATCCCATTCTGTGAGATGGAGGGGATATTACGAGACTGGCACTCCACAGTTTATGGTGGACACTATGGTGGTGAGAAGACGGCAGCTCATATTCTACAAGCATGTTTTTTCTGGCCTACTTTGTTTAAGGATGTTCATCAGTTTGTTCTAAGGTGTGATCGTTGCCAAATAGTGGGAAATCTTACGAGAAAGGATGAGATAACGTTAAATGTGATGCTTGAAGTCGAGGTCTTTGATGTTTGGGGAATCGATTTCATGGGACCTTTTGTCTCGTCCTGCAATAATCAGTACATCTTGCTGGCAGTCGATTATGTCTCAAAATGGGTAGAAGTCAAAGCTCTACCGATGAATGATGCAAAGGCAGTGTTGAATTTTCTTCATAAGTATATTTTCACAAGGTTTGGAACGCCGTGAGTAATCATAAATGATGAAGGGTCGCATTTCTGCAACCGTAAGTTTACTTCTATGATACAGTGCTACAATGTGAATCATCGTATTGCTACTGCCTATCATCCGCAAACAAATGGTCAAGCGGAAGTGTCTAACAGAGAAATCAAGCGCATTTTAGAGAAGGTTGTTTGTCCGTCAAGGAAGGATTGGTCTTTAAATCTCGATGAAGTTGTTTGGGCTTATAGAACAGCATATAAGACTCCATTTGGGATGTCCCCGTTTCAACTTCTGTATGGTAAGGGATGTCATTTACCTGCGGAGCTTGAGCATAAGGCCTATTGGGCTTTGAAGAAGTTGAACCTGGATCTAGATGCAGCTAGAAAGAAGCGAATGCTTCAGCTTAATGAACTTGATGAATTTCGACTCCAAGCGTACGAGAACAATAAAATGTACAAGGAAAAAGTGAAAAGGTGGCACGACAGGAAGCTTCATCCTAAGTTATTTGTGCCGAGACAGCAAGTTCTTTTATTCAACTCTCGTCTCCGATTTTTTCCTGGGAAGTTGAAATCAAGGTGGTCTGGACCTTTTATTGTCAAAACTGTGTTTCCACATGGACCGGTGGAGATTTTTGAGAATGATTCGGACCAAGCATTCAAGGTTAATGGTCAGCATTTGAAGCACTACTATGGGGACACGGCAAACCAGGAAGTGGTTAGTGTCATTTTATTGTCAACTTGAGTAAGGTACGCTACGTCAAGCTAATGACGAAAAAGAAGCGCTTCTTGGGAGGCAACCCATGATTTATTGTTATAGGAACCCTTAGAAGTTAGTAACCTATCCAAAACCACAAAAAAAAATCAGAAAAATAGGGCAAGGAAAAAAAAATTCCAGAAGACCCCTGAGCGCCCGCTCAGCTCTGCTGAGCGACCGCTCAGCACTGCTGAGCGACCGCTCAGGGGCCGACTGGGAGAAATTTTTTTAAGTCCAATAAAATTCCAAAAAAAATTGAAAAAAAAACAGAATACAACCCATTACCCACGACCTATTTCCCCATTATCCCATATTTTTAACCCTCAAACCCACTCCTAATAAAATTTTACCCTAATCCCTACCCTATATATACATACACCTATTTCATATACTCCCCATACTCTTTCAAACCTTAAACTCTCTCCCAAACCCAAAAACAAAAATCTTAAACACTTTTACTCAGTTTCGATGGCACCCAAGAGATCCAGGACTATCGATAGCAGCAGCATTGTCCCTACTGCTGATTCTTCGAGGGGTACTGCTGCGAGGCCTCGTTTGAATGATAGGGCTGCTGAGGAGGAGTATACTAGGCTTCTGGGTAAGCCGATTTTGAAGGAGAGGGGGTTCTTACCATCGGGGAGGGATGGTGAGTTGTTGCCTATGATTGCTGAGAAGGGTTGGATTGCTTTCTGTGAGTCTCGTGAAGCAGTTCCGATGAGCGTGGTTCACGAGTTCTATGCGAACGCGAAGGCTGAGAGGAATGGGTATTCTGTTGTTCGGGGGATGACGGTGGATTATCACCCTGCGGCGATTCGCTGTGTGATTGGGCAGCGACAGAGGAAGCCCATGGAGGAGAATTGGAACGAGAAGACTGCTGAGGATTTTGACTTGGATTTGATTTGTGCTACTCTCTGTAGGCCGGACACAGTTTGGACCTTCAAGACTGGGACTAACGAGTATCGCAACTTTCCGGCGATCGCGATGAATAGGTATGCCCGTGCATGGAATGCTTTTATTTGTGCTAATATTCTGCCTACTTCACATGCACATGAGGTCACATTTGAGAGAGCACAGTTATTATGGGGAATTTTGAATGAGGAGTACTATGTGGACCTTGGTGAGTTCATCTACCAAGGAATTCTGAAGTTTTTGAGGGGAGCTAAGCACATGAACATCCCTTATGCATCCATGGTTACAAAAATTTGCCGAGCAGTGGGAGTTCAGTGGCCATCTCATGAGCAGTTGCAGTTGTTGGCCGCTCCTATTGACTCCGGGACTCTGCATGCGATACAGGAGTGGACCGGTGGTGAGCCCGAGGAGCATGGGCTGGGTTATCGTCTTCCAGGAGGGCGTCCAGACAAGGTGCTACCATGGCGAGGCCAAGGCGAGATGAGGCTGGTTCTTCTAGAGCTCAGGAGGGTGCTGGGATGGCTGATGCCCAGTATAGGAGGCTGTCGAGGAGGATGGATGCTATGTACGAGACACTGAGCAGGTTTGCTCAGGAGCTCACCCTTGCACTTGGGACTGCTTTTCGAGGCCTTGGAGCTGACATCCAGTGGCCAATTTTTGGTGAGGATTCTGCATATCCGCCTCCTGATACACCACCCTCTGAGGGTGATAATGATGATGATCTCTCCGAGTAGGTATACCCTATGTTCCTTTCTACTACCTTCACTGGGGACAGTGAAGATTATAAGTTTGGGGGTGGTAGTTAAGGAAAATTTTGTGTGTGTGTCATATAGTTGCATATTCATGATAGTTTAGTTCATATAATTGCATATTTTTTTTCCATATAGTTTTTTTATTATTTATAGCTTTATTTATCATATCATGTAGAACATGCATATACCATGATCCCTTTTGCGCTGATTTACCAATTAATTTATGATGTTGATGCGAGTGTAGTGATAGCGTTGAAGTGATGTTGAGTCGAGTAGGTTGATATGCATGCTAGAAATACTTGTAATTTCACTAAGTCTTAGAGAATGCTTAAGGACTAGATTGTTATTATGGTTCGATGGTTTTCGAGGTTAATCTATTGATTATGCTTAGAATTTTATAATAGGTTTTTAGTGATAAAAGGCATGAAAAGAAAAAAAATGGAGTGAAAAATGGAATTTATTGCTAATTGTGGCTAGGCGTCAAATGGCTAGTAGCCGGCTCGTATTTTTATGCGAGTAGTCTAGGGTTGAGCAAGATGGAGCGAAACGCACTTGCTCAGAAATTTTGAGAAAAAAAGAAGAAAAAAGAAAAATAGAAAAAAAAATAGAAAAAAGAAAAGAAAAAAAAGAGAGTGAATGCATAATTGATCACGAGTGGGCTCTTTGGTATTCGAGTTATTAAGTTCTTAGGGGACTTTGTGCCTAGTGACCTAAGGCTTTTATAGTCTGGGAACCGCTAACCTAACGCTCGCTACATGGACGCCATTGCATAAGTCTTTTGTTGACCTCACACATTGCACGGTCAAATAAGCATTTGTTGTTATAAATAAAAGGCATGATTTCGTCATAAGCTCCAGAATCTTGAAGTGTTATAAGTCACTTTGTGCGTAGAATTTTTATTCTTCGTATAATCATGCGATTGCCTTGAGGATAGTTGAGTTATGATCATTGATCTAGTTTCGAAGCATATCTGTTAAGCATCTGCACACACCACGTTTCTGGCTGTATGTTAGTTTGCATGATTTGATTGATCTTTATTCGCCTAATTGCATTTGTTAAGATGTCGTAAGTTGGTTGGTTTGGTCGTAGTAAGGGGGATCGCTGCATTTCATATAGATTGCATTCATGCATGTTTTTGTTTTGTTTTTGAGTCTGTGACGCTTGAGGACAAACATCGATTTAAGTTTGGGGGTGTGATAAGTGGCATTTTATACCACTTCGAACGTCTTATAATAGCTTGAATTGGTGTCTTGAAATCAAGTATTTTATGTATTTGATGCGTTTTTCTAGTGTTTGTGCATTTCAGGGTATTAGTTGCATTTCAGGAGTGAATTCATCGATAATAAGCCTTGGCATGTGTTTAGCATTGCTAGTGGGAAGATAGGAGCAGATTGCAGCGAAGAAACGGGAGAAAAATGGATCAGTTTCCAGAAGGGGGCTGAGCGCCCGCTCAGCTCTGCTGAGCGACCGCTTAGGAAGCTGAGCGCCCGCTCAGGAATGCTGAGCGGCCGCGCAGGGTCGGATTTTCAATTTATTATTTTAGACTCCTATTTTTGTTTGACTTCCAACTTCTGAGTTAGCTGGGCTTTATAAGACTCCTATATAAGTAGATTTCAAAGACGTTTTAAAAAGGTTGGATCGAAGTATTAATCGAAGAGCAAGGAGATAAGGAAGAAGACCATTTTAGCACACCGCAACGAAGAGGAAGCATATTTTCTTGTGATTCTTTATTTTGTTGTAACGTTGGATGCTAGTTTTCTTTAATTTGAACCTATTTACTCTTGTGACGTACTCTAGTTTAATATAAGTAGTTTTAGTTATTATTCTCGTGTGTTATTATCATGTTTTCATATGAACCCATGATGATGATGAGTTCTATCATGGGCTAATCGTGATCATGGGGTCGTAGCGGATTTACTATGAAATTCTTTAGTTAGTTGTTTAATACCTTAGTGTGTGATGATTGTATGATATCTAGTATTGGTTGTGCGTAATCGTCTTATGTGCGTCGCGAACATATAAGATAGGGTGTTAATCTCTTGTGAAGCGACGGTGGATCTGGAGGTTTAGAACTTGCCATGCTAGCATAGGTTCATGTACGAGTATGCATGATTAGTGGGTAACTCTAACCATTTTATTCACCCTGTGTAATCAAAAGGAATAACTTGTGCTTAAATCGGTATGTTGTCAATTTCTGTAGACATATAGGGACTCAACATAATTGATGCATATTCAACTTCTATCTTAATTGTGGATGCTCGGTAGAATGGTATTAGTACAATAAAAGTTGGCTTTTATAAGTTTCTTGTTATTTGATTAATATCATCAATGTTGCATGCTAAGGGTAATAACAATAGCAATTGAAGGAAGTAGTAATGAAGTTGTGATCTCATGAGTGTGTTAATATTGTTAATTCAAGTGTTAATTAAGTGTTTAATTCTCGTAGTTAATTGTAGTTAATAACTAGTTAATCAAATCTAAGTGTTATTGTCTTAACATTGAGAAGTAATCATACACTGGTGAGTGAGTTTATTGAACATAATTAGTCTGAGTCTCTGTGGGAACGAACTAGAAAGTGTTCTATATTACTTGTGAACGCGTATACTTGCGTGTGTTATTAGCGCGTGTTTTCGCCCTAACATACACCGGTTGAGGAAATCGTGAAGCCATATGGCCCTTGGTTGAGGGCATATCCTAGAAGACGAAGTCATACCATCGGTAGTAATTGGTTGAGGATGGGTGGAGCAATTCCGGTCAGTAACACGGTGGCTACAGATAGCAAAAAATCTGGTACCGAAAATGATGTTAATGTGATAAGGAAGGGAGATAAATCCGGGATAATAGTAAGAGTAACAGGGGCATGATTGTAGGAGATGGGTGTGTGAGTAGGGGAGCTATATCCACTCTAGCTAACAGAAATATAAGCCTGTTAGCTAATAATCAGGAAAATAATATGCAGAAATAACTCACCAATAATGAGGAGGAAAATACAGAGTTAATTTTGTCTAACCCGAAACGACGTAGAATGGATCAACAAGTTGGGCCTACTGAAAAAAGTAGTGCATAGGAAGATGTTATTATGAGCACACAAATAGAAGACAAACAGAACCAAAAAAACTTGATTATGGCGGGTGCTGCATTGCAGGCCCGCCAGTCCTCATGAGCACTGTAAGTTGGAACTGCCAAGGTATTGGGTCACCTTGGAAAGTTCGGTTCCTTCAAAACGTTATTCGTCAATAAAGACGCTTATTAATCTTTCTTTGTGAAACTCTAAGTAGCAAGGTGCAGATGGAACGTATCAGAATGAAAATAAACTTTCAAGGTATGACTGTGGTAGAACCCCAGGGCCGCAGCGGGGGATTGGCTTTGTTATGGAGATAAAACGAACAAGATAAGCTTCTTAGTCTATCGAACAATCACATAGACGTGGAGCTTACTATTCAGGATATGCAAACTTGGAGGTTGACTGGTTTTTACGGGGAGCCAAATAGAAATCTTAGATGTAGAACCTGGGATTTATTGCGTCATCTGGCAAAGGACTCTAATTTTCCGTGGTGCATCATTGGGGACATGAATAACATAATTTCCCAGCTAGATAAAAGGGGTGGAGCAGCGTATTCGCAAAACTTAATAGATGGGTCTAATGAAGTGATTGAGGAAACAAGATTACAAGATATGGAACTATAAGGGCATCAGTTTACCTGGGAGCGAGGATGCAACACTGTTAAATGGCTAGAAATACGACTGGACAGGGCACTGGTGTCAAGCAGCTGGTTTGATATTTTCCCTATGGCTAAACTGCACAATATAGAAGGGTCACCTTCGGACCGTAATCCAATCTTTCTTGAACCAAAAGTTGCCTAGGGCTGACAAAGGAAAAAACATTTTCATTTTGAAAATGCTTGAATAACAGAACCGTTCTGTTTGCAAATTGTGCAGGATAGCTGGGAATCCAATAAGGATGCCAGTATTCTATATAAGGTTAAACAGTGCAGTGTAAACTTGGAGCAGTGGGGCAAGGAAATAACAGGTTGCTTTGGTAAGAGGTTAAAGAATTGTAAACTACAGATGAAACAGTACCGTGATGAGAGGGATGATCAATCAATTCAGAAGTATAAGGAGGCCAAACAGTAACTTCACTTTATTCTTGACCAGAAAGAAATATTCTGGAGACAGAGATTAAAGCAGTTATGGCTGCAATCAGGTGAGAAGAATACAAAGTACTTTCATTCTTCATGTAGCTCTCGCCATTGTACAAACCGAATTCAAAGATTGAAGGATGATAATAGGGATTGATTAAGCTGGCAAAACGGGTTACAAAAGCTCATCTCAGACTACTACCAAAATTTATTCAGTTACACTCAAGTAAATAGTGATGAGGTGATCAGCTGTGTTAACCAAAAAAATTTTGATGCTCAGAATTCAAAGCTTATGAAGGAGATCACAGACGAAGAAGTCAAAACAGTAGTGTTTCAAATGCACCCGGAAAAGGCTCCGGGGTCGGATGGCATGACACCAGCCGTTAACCAAAAATATTGAAAGATTGTAGGGAGGGATGTGATCAAAATGACGAGAGATTTTTTTCAAACTGGAAGAATTCCAGGAGGGTTAAATAAAACAAATTTGGTCCTGCTGCCTAAAAAAAAATCCAACAGTGGTAGGAGACCTTAGGCCTATTGCCCTTTGTAATGTGTTAAGTAAAATAATTAAAAAGGTGATAGCAAATCGTATGAAAAATCTTCTTAAAATGGTGGTGTCGGACACTCAAAGTGCCTTTATCCCGGGCCGGTTAATCTCGGATAATATTATAATTTCATACGAGGTTATGCACTATTTGAAGAGAAAGAAATTCAGTAAGGAGGGTTTTATGGCTCTAAAGCTTGACATGAGTAAAGCCTATGATCTTATTGAATGGAATTTCTTGGAGGCGATGTTGAGAAAAATAGGTTTTTGTGATTGGTGGGTTCATCTTGTCATGGAATGTGTTACCGCGACTTCGTACTCTATAGTTCACGGAGAATATAAGATGGGTCCAATTATACCGAAAAGGGGGATTAGACAAGAAGATTCATTGTCTCCTTATCTATTCAAAATCTGTGCGGAGGGCTTGTCTTCATTGATTTCAAAATGTGAGACCAAATAGTGGATTAAGGGGATAAAGGTGTGTCGAAAAGCTCCAACAATCTCTCATATGTTATTCGCTGACGACTCTTATTTTTATTATAAAGCAGATACATCCGAAGCTGCCAAGGTAAAAGAGTTGTTGAATACTTATGAGTTAGCGTCTGGTCAGAAAATAAACAGGGAGAAATCATCGGTTTTCTTCAGTTCTAATGTGATAGAGTACAACAGACAGTTGATCTGTCAAGTGTTGCAGATGGGAGAAGCTACAAAAAATAGCACATATCTGGTACTACCTAGTTCTTTGGGCAGGAACAAGTCAGCAATACTTGGTTATCTTAAGGACAGGGCATGGTCAATAATTAAAAGTTAGGATGGCAAGTTTATATCAAGATCAAGTAAAGAGATTTTAATTAAGTCGATGGCATAGGCGTTACCTACTTACGCTATGAATGTGTTTCTCTTGCCCATTGAAATCACAAAAAGCATAGAAAAGACTCTTTCGAATTATTGGTAGAAATTGTCTCAAACAAGCAACTCCAGGTTGAACTGGATGAGCTGGGAGCGATTGTCTCAGCATAAAACTGCAGGTGGCATGGGCTTTCGTAACTTCAGAGATTTAAACCTAGCTATGTTAGGCAAACAAGGATGGAGATTCATCTCAAATCCTAACAGTTTAGTGACGAGACTCTATAAGGCCAGTTATTTTGCAGATAAAGAGTTTTTGAATTCAGAGTTAGATATAATCCCAGTTTTATATGGCGCAGTATTTGTGAAGTAAAAAACTTGTTGGTTGATGGTGTGAGATGGAGAATTGGAACGGGTGAAAACATAAACATCCTTCAGCAACCATGGTTGTCAGACCATAATAATCCATATATCTCTACTGTGGACCAAACGTTAGAAGGAAGGACAGTAAATTCTTTATTCCAATATGACAGTAGGACCTGGGATGTTGAAGTCATTAAGTCTGAGTTCAATGAGAGGGATCAAAAGGCCATTCTTGCTACAATGGTCCTGGAAACTGATATGGGGGATAGTTTATTTTGGAATCAAGAAGATACAGGTCAATACTCTATGAAGAGTGCGTATAAATGGCTGCAACAGAAAAAAGAATCTTGGCAAGCATCAGATTCAACAAGTGTGTGGGCTAAACTATGGAAAATCAAGGCACCGCCAAAAACAATCAATGTAGTCTGGCATGCATTAGCGAATTGTCTCCCAACTCTTGTTCAACTACAATCTAGAGGAGTCCAAGTTCCAATAGAATGTCTGATTTGTCATGAGGACAGTGAAACAATTTTACACAATTTAGTAACGTGTCCATTTGCTCATCGATGTTGGTTAACGCTCAAAATTGTTAGCCAGGGGCTATTCTCGGATTTTGCTTCATGGATGGTAGGTATTTTCAAGGATACCAGTGCTCAACAACAAGCTAAGGTTGTTACTCTCTGCTGGGCTCTATGGCGCAATCTTAATGATCTAGTCTGGAATCAGAAATCTTCATCCGTTAACAAAACAGTAGCTGCAGCGAAGCAGTACCTTACACAATGGTTAATAGCCCAAGGTAGGTCATATATGGCTCTCCTCCAACCTGGTCATGAAGGTGATGGAGATTGCATTTGGGTAAGTCCACAACAGAATTCAGTTAAGGTTTCGACTAATGCTGCTATTTTTGTAAACAAGGGTGCGGCTGGTTTTGGGTTGGTAGCGAGAAATGCAGAAGGAACGCTGCAAAAACAAAGTTGTATGCTGGTGCAGTATGCCCAGTGATGGCAGAAGCTATGGCTGTAAAGGAGGCTCGCAGTTGGATAGATGAAATATAATGGCCTAAGGTTATACTGGTGTCGGACTGCTTAATCGTTATACAAGCGATTAGGAGTGCAATACCAATGAGGTCATACTTCGAGAGCATTATTGAAGAATGTCGGAGTTATCTCCGTATATTGAACAAAATTAATTTGTATCATGTTAAACGATCTGCAAATAGGGCTGCCCATCAGCTTGCTAGGGAGTCTTATAATTATTCAGGTTGTAGGTTTGATTAGGAGTCTATCCTGTCTTCAGTTAAACATTGTATTGAGTTGGATTTATCGTGTTAATAAAATTCCCAGCTTTCCGTCAAAAAAAGATACAAAATTTTAATTTAATACACTAAAAAAAACAAATGTAAGTTTAAACCTAACTTAAGCAGCCATAAATAGGACTATTTGACTACAAATAATAGGATTTTATGTCTAAATTTGGTCGGCGGATACAATTAATAAAGTTTGTTAATATATTCCGAACATATATTTTTTAGAAATTTTTCTTGAAAAGATAACCTACTTTCTTTAAATATAATTGGAAAAGTAACTTAAAGAAAAAATAACTATCATTAATTTTGATTAGAATAATAACAACTGGCTATATTTGAATTGTTTGAAATGACGATTTGAACACAGATAAATTTAATTTTATAAAACTGATCATAAAAAATATGTATAAAACTGATAATGAAGAACACGTGCTAACTAGTGACAACGTCTATGATTTGACTGATTTAAGTTAGATGATGATAAGTTCACTGAAAGATACATTACAATTTTACTATTATATTATAGTATTTTTCAAGTACTAAATTTTAACAATAATACTTTAATTTTGAATGAAAACAAATTATGTTAATCATGATGGCTTAATGACCTTTTCAACCTTGAGGTTTGCACCCGTGCACCCATACACCCTTTATCTTTAAAGTCATAACTTTTCGCCCCCCTCCCCGGTATCCAAAACATACCTTTTAACCCTTGGGCCGAGTTAGGCCGCTTTAACGTTGGATACAGGCTGGGGTATTTTGGGCAGAAACTTTCTACTTTTCCCTCCGAAAACATAGAGCACTCTCCCCCCAACAGCAACAACAACCCTTATAGTTATATATATATATATATGGTAAATTATAGCAAACAGCTTCTCATTCTTGAAATACACAGAACATGGATCCCCATTGTTGGTGTGGAAGAGCTTCTGTGTTGAGAACTTCATGGATCGATGCTAATCCGGGAAGAAGGTTTTGGGGTTGCTTTCAATATATGGTAAATTGTGTGATATAAGTAGTAGTAGTTTGTGATATATTTTGTGTGTTTAATACTTTTATTTACAAGAACAAAGAACTAATGCTTGTAACTTCCATTTGTGGTTTGACCCCCCAATGTGTCAAAGATCAAGAATGATAATTCCAAGACTATTAAGGAGAATTGAAAAGCTAGAAGAAGAAGGAGAGAAACTTGAAGTTGTTGTTGCTGGAATGAAAACAAAATGAGGAATGAATGTATTTGTTTATGTTATTATGTTCATGCTGTTAATCTTTGTACTGATGATGAAGAATGATGGGGAGGTTGTAGTGAAGAGACAAAATGAACTAGTTTAATTATGTTAAAGTTCTTACCTGTGTACTACAGATGCATGAAATGCAAGTATTACTGAATGACAAGAAAATTTAAGCTCATATCAAAGTTTCAAACTTAAATTAAGCATACCAAAGTGAAATCAAAAGCTGCAGTTCAGTTTTGTAACATATCATAACTAAAGCCCTGATTAATATCTGAAATTGAACTAGATCAACATAAACAAAAGAGCATTCTTTAAGTGTCCTTGTCCTTCCCTTTTCCTGATTATTTTGTCTTGGCATCATTCCTCAAATTTTTTCTTGTTACCTCAATAGAAGCTCTCAAAGCCCCTGGACTTATGACATTTTTCCCATGAGATAGGAAAGGTGCAGATTTCAGCTTTGTTTTCCCTAAATTGACCAACATTTCCTGCAACAAATACCATGTAAACATAATTTAGCACAAATGAAAAATAGATTTGAGAATATAATAGCCAATAAAATATATGTCATATGTGGTTCAATGTCAATCTCAACAGTAGAGTTGGGATTTCTTTTCAACAGTTCTGTCTTGTAATCCAACAGCTTCTCATATTGCTCCTCATGTGTGCCATTGATGGTCTTCATGCACTTCCTTCTTGCTTTTCTGAGAATATGAGCTGGGAAATTAATTTGCAAATCCTTCAAGACAGTCTTGTGGAAAGATTTGATAGGCCAAGTTGGATTTATCCTGAATTCTGGCAGATATTTCCTTGCTAGAAAACCAGAGTTAATAAGGGGAAGACCTCTTTGCTCTCTCACACATGTGTGGTCTGTAAAGGCACAAGCAATAAAAGTATAAGTTATGGGCTCTGCATCTATAGTCACCAACGGTAAAATATTCATTAAAATATTAGTAAAAGACCAATATGTACCTAGTCCCACAGTCTTTATTTGGATGCACTTGTCAAAAATTAATCCTGCATATATGAACCAGGGGCATGGATCCTTACAAACAGTTCTAACCCTAGTTCTATCACTCTTCACAAACTTCACTACCCTCCCCTTAGTGTAGGAATGCTTCATTATGGCCTCTCTGTATTGATAATGATCTGTGAAAATGGTCCCAACAGTCCACTTTATATTGTCACTATCTTTGAACAATGGAAATGATTGCCTTCTCTTAAGGGCATCAAATTCTTCCTCCAAGTCATTGTCTGGCAAACTCTCTAAGTCATCACAGTCACTTTCATGTCTTTCCCCTTCACTTTCATCTCCCACTTCCTTACCTAGACCTGGGTCTTCTCTGATTCTACCTACCCATTCCACCCCCTCATCAATATTGTTAGCAAAAACCATGTCATCATCAGTCACAGAATAGTCAGAATCATCAAAATTATAGTCATCAAGTTCATCACTCCACTCCCCAACATCATTACTTCCATCTCCTTCAATTCTTTGAAATAAATTATGATCTTCAAACGTATCTAAACTGGTTTCATCATAATGCTTGACATAAACATCTATCTTCTTATTATTTGTCCTAGCAAGCCCTATCATATCCTCTATATCAGTTTGACATCTCATTAGAACTAGACCATTTTCCAAATTTTTAGTAGGATTCCTATAGTACATACAAAATAGTCCACTATGACCTATAACTTTAGTTCGAGCTCTCAAATTATCATAAGTCAATTCCCCCTCAGATTCAAAATAGTACAGTGTCACTCGACCACCAACATATTCAGTTTGTGGTGCCTATTTTAACCTTCCACCATGATATAAGGTTAAATTTATGATACCATCACCTTCAATATTAAATCAAGTATAAGCACATTTAACAGCGGGGATACGTAATTTAGTCTCTACAAAAGTACCCACATAATTATCACAATATGCAACATCAATATACTTCATATACACACAGAACCATCAACTATTTAACAATATAAGTAGGCTTATAGTGTCGGAATATCAGGTGTTAAAAGATTTATTAACCCTTCTGATTTGGGCTGCTCCGTAACATTAATAAGGCCCAACTCGGCCCAAGGGTTAAAAGGTATGTTTTGAATACCGGGGGGCAAAAAGGTATGACTTTAAAGATAAAGGATTTATGGGTGCACGGGTGCAAACCTCAAGGCTGAAAAGGTCATTAAGCCAATTATGTTTGAGTGTCATTAATTACTACTCCATTTGTATCAGACTAATGGTACCAATTTATAAGAACTAGCATGGATGCCCGCTTCGCCGAGCGTTTGGTTTTTAATACGTTAAGAGGAGAATCAACTGATTACATAGATCGTTTGTCCAAAGTAAGAAGAAATGCCGAAAGGAGCATAATATAATGAGTTACATAATGGCGACAGAGACTAAACAAAAATGATGTTGGGTAACATATTTATTTGTCTTCATTTCATTGCCTGATTATGGCTTCTTCTTTGTCGTTGTTGGTGGTGATTAGAAGTTGAGTTGTGAAATCATTTCCAGATGGTAACTTGAACTTGAAGCCTAATTTGATATTAAAAACATTTGTAATTAGTGACAGATTTAAGCGTGTCATAATATACTTGTAGGTTTGAAATATGTGTAACATTATGACAGACCTGATTTGTGTTTTCATGCATAGAGCCGCTGCCAACATCTTTTGGTTCGTTTGGGTCTACGAAACAGCTGCAAATATTAGTTGTGAAGTATATAGTTGCGTTGTATACTACGTTGACCTCTTTGATGATGATTTTGATTGTGTATTTTTTGTTTTCCAGGTTCTTCAACTCTGCAGGGAAACTTTTTTGTCCTTCCACCTGTTGTTTACAGAGAAGTTAACTGGGATGTAAACAGTTAACCAATAATTTATGTTAAAGGGATGTAATGACACCTCTTTCAGTAGCCTCACAGATCTTTTTCCCACGAGTGCTCGGACTTGCTGGTCACGTAGAATAATTTCTATTCCACCAGTCTCAGTTGAAGCAATTGCAGTAATCTTGAATCTGAAGCCATTTCCATAAAAAGCATTTCAGATTTACAGTTATATTAGCAAGATGGATAAAGCTGATTGCTGAAAATAACTTTTATCTGGATAGGGTAGTAGTCGTTTATAATATAAGCAGAACCACTTTTCATCATCCATTTCAATATCTTGTTCACAATTCGTACAGATGGTACCGTACCAATTTTCTGTTTCTTCAATATACCTTATGCTTAAATGTGCACACACTTGTCTCTGCAATTACATCAAATATGAATGTAGAACTATATGATGTTAGGGATACTTAAGTAAGCTATATTACCATAAAATATTCTTTTCCTAAGCTTCTGATTTGTGTGACATTTAGCAATTGAATTTCGGCATGTTTGTCGAGGGCAAACAGTTGTTCCTGGAATGCTGTCTGGTTTAACCTACGACACATAGAAGTTGGGCGTAAGAAAAAAATTCGTGGATGTTTGTGTTTTGAAAAAGATATAGAGTACTTATGTCTGAGTTCATAAACGTTGTAGTGATTGTAGTTTAGATAACATTGAGTGCCTCCGAAGCTTGAAAGATCAACCTCATCTACGAATAGAATGGTCATTAGTAAAGGAATGAAAGCATTCAAATAAGAAGTTGGATTTTAAGAAAGAAAGATTATACCATTCCACAGACCAACCCGGCTACTTGCTATAATGAGTATGATTGGTTTTTCCTTTGTTTATTTCATTTGTTCATCAAACATTTCCACAAAAACGTCCCAAAAAGTGACATTAACAGAAGAACCAGAGGAAGTTTTGCATGTTAATACTGAAATTATTGGTATAATGGTATAACTGAACACATTTCAAAGTATTGTCTAACCTCCCATCCGTTATTATTATTTTAACTTGTTTCTGAGGATCGCCAAATTGGTTAACAATATTTGTGAGTGGCTGATAATGCTTTACAATGCCAATGGCATCTGTAACAAACAAATTTTGTAGTCAGCGTTTGATTTAGTTGAAGATTACTTCTGAAGTATGTACTTATTTGGACTGAAAGTTACCTGCCAAGTGAGTACTTTGTTTTGTCAGTTCAATCAGTTCACTGTGGTCATAGAAATCGAAAGTGTTTGTCTCTATACCACTTCCTTCTTCATCAATCTCTTTGATATGAGTCTCGTTTAAAAGACCAACTGCACATCGTTGCTGAGGCATCTGAACTTTTCATCAACTTTATATTATTGAACATTAAACTTCCTGATGATATAGCACCTTCCTACAACCAATTTCTCTTTGAGCAAGTCATCAGAACTTCCAGGTACAAAGGCGTGCATCTGGTTGTTCTGTATTATTTGCATTACAACAATTAATTTATAAGATGGAAGAAGGAATTTCTTTCTTGGAAAAGGGTATCATAGATAAAATTACCATGTTATCTAGGAGGATGATGTTGAAGCTTTTGAAAACCTCCCCAGTTCTGGTTGCTCCTCTCCAAAATCTAACTACCCTGACTTTGATCTTCCACTCGAATTTTCCTACCTTCAGATTGCATAGCTCATCAAACTTTGTTCTTGACATTTTCCTATATACAGTTTATTAGGAGATGATTTTAAAAACTTAGTTTATGTCTTCTTAGATGTAGTTGAAGTAATGTAAACTCTGGATAATTTATTGTTCATATCACCTACCACAAAATGCATTTAGTTATGATTTGATAGGATCAGTTGTGGTTTGGTAATTTAATAATGTAAATGTAGGTTCAGCTAAGAAGTGATGTGCATTTTTCATGTTGATTATTTTTTAATCTGTTACGAATTTAGATTTTATTGTATGGTTGTGTAACAAAATAAGTTGTCAAGTGTGCATTTGTTGGTTAATATTTGTTTGCGGTATTTGAAATTAAACAGGCCTTTGTACTTTTATGCAAAACATTATTTAGTAATATTACTAAAACAGAATTCAGTGACAGAAATTCTAACATAAATTACAAACATAAATTAAGAGGAATTCAGATTCGTAGAATTCAGTTCCCTACATAATATAAGCAAAATTTTTTTGTCTTCGTCATCACTTGATTGTTGTTACTTGGCTTTCTTCTTCAGTGTAAACCATAAGGATTGTCGTTAGTAAATTGGTTAATATTATACACTAACGCCGAAAAAGGAAATGGTTGTAACCTGCCTTGTCTGATTTTGACTGCTCCCCAGTTTCACCTTCCTCATCAAATAGTATTGTTGCATGATTTTTTCTTGCCCTAGTCTTTCTGCTGGTAGATTTTACAGTTCGAGGAGTTTCGTCCATGGTTTGTGCTGTCTCCGTATCCTTCAACACAAAAGGAGTGTTATGACTTTACCTATTGTAATATAAAACCAAATTCTTTATGCATATTCTCTTACATTCATTGTTTCAAATGTCATTCATTTCGAGAGATTGGTTTCCAGAGGTGGTGAAAGTACCACATGATTCATTCAAATTACCAAAAGATGTAGCTTTGTACACGTGGAACTTATTCAACACATTTTCTTCTGTTATAAGTCGAGTGAGACTGTACTTTTGGTTTTCAAACATACGTAGATATGGGGGGGACACTTGTTCTCCTAGTTCCTTAACAACAGGGTATATAAATTAGAGGAACATGTAAGTTATTCATTTGTAGAGAAAAATTATTCTTTGGCAGGAAAGTACCACTCTTTGAGGACAGTATAAGTCTTCCACAGTTTTATGAGCAAGTTGGCTTACATCTGAATGTGGTAGAATAACTGTAATTGTACCAGTTCCAACCGAGCACAGATCTTGCAAGCAGAAGCTACGTAAAATAGTTAAAAACATATGTTATTAGCAGTTACTTTTACATTATTTATATGCTACAAATTTGTAATACCCAGTCACCTTCTTTTTGGGTGAGGTATAATCCTTTTACAATGGTTACATTTGAACTTCTCTCCTTTGTACTCAACGTCATTAAGGCATTTAGTGCATTTAGTTAGGTACCATTTCTTCAAGTCAATCACTTTGTTCATTAGAACTTCACAACAAACTTCTCGCTGCCACAAATTGTACATGAAGAAGCATTTTATTAAGATAGTTTACTTGCAACATAACGTGGTTTGAAGAGAATGAGATAACCTCAATGTGTGCCTCAGTTAACATGAAAATATCTTTCAAAGTTAAGGTCTGTCTTGTTGCTTCAACATCAGAGTCTGAATAGTCACTCATTTCTTCCTCTCTACCAAAAAAAAATCCAATTACAACAATATTCTTTGTTATTGATATAGCTTTAGTACGTACGAATACCTGTTCATTAGCATATCCACACTATAGTGGTCGGGGTTTATAAAAAATCTTGTTGATGGATAGTTGGTTAGATGTGGTTTTCCTAAGTACAGAGTGAAGAATATGAAATCAGTAGTACCTTTTAGCATTATCATTGAAAATAACGGATGTAAAGAAATTCAAAATTTAACTAACCTTCGTAACGGCTAACTTTAGCACAAGACAGTATTACTATGATATTTTCATCTTCATATCCGTCCAAAGCCTTGTCCATCAAAATGCCAAACTCATCAAATAAAGTAACAGGCACCGAATTCCTGCTTTAAAAAATGAATCTGATAAACTGATTAAATACATAAATATTGTAAGATCAGGCTTGTTGAAAGGTACACACCTGCCATCCACCAAATCAAATTTGAGCCTTTGTTTGTCTTCATTTTTTTATTGGTCATAATCAGTGGTCTGCGGTTCCTCAAGTAACAAACCATGTCTACATGGTCATAAAGTTTAGTTGTAATACAACAAAAAATTTAAAAAGTTCAATTAAACTGGGCTTACCAACTAAGAACCGGTTGTCAGATGCCAATTTTTCGATTTCGGTCATATGGAACAGATCAAAAGCATATTTCTCAATAACCAAGCCTGGTTCATTTTCTTTCACCACTTTCGTTTCTTTTATGAAGAATATGTGTTTCTTATTTCTGACTGGTCGATAGGTCTCGTCTCCTAAAAAATCTTTCACTTTAAAGTTCTCTATTATGTAAATTCGACCTTCTACTAACTCACAGTTTAAATCAGCGCACAAATTTGCATTTATATAAGCATGCATACGATGGTTCTACACATGTTACAAAATTTAATATGTCAAAACGGAAAATAAAAATTAAAGTTTTTATAATTTATTGTTGCTACTAACTATATCATCAATCAGAAGCATATTTAAACCCCAAAATTCATGGGTGATTCGGTTCATCCCTTTCCACACGGACTGGGCTCTAACTCTACATTTCCAGTCGTAGGAGGAGCTGTTGACATCGATTAAATTGTCATACTTGTGCAGTTCCATTTTGATATCAAGTTCTGTAGAATTCCTGATTGTGCAGGTATCAGTAAATGTTAACCAATAATAAAGCGAAGGCATAGTCAATGAGAGGAAAGAGGAGTTAGGGATATTTACCTGAAGTGGGTGCTTTCTTATTCAATTATGTCTCACCTAACTGTGGTTGTTGGATCTTATCTTCAACTTAAGTACAGATATTGAGTTGGATGTTATTGAGTAAGGTAGGTTCTACTTTGTATACTATGTAACCGCTTAAATAATATATTTATACAGGAAACATCTATGATTTACTTAGACAAAGCACTAAAACTAAGAAAATAAATAAGGTTTTTGGGTTGAATTGTCTCCAAACTATTAACGTTAACAATATCTTCTTTCACTACGTATAATTATTTGGAAATATTAAAGTGTTAGGAAATAAATGATTTACGTAGGTTCTTCCAAAAGCAGATTGGTAGTCATTTTTTAATACAATATCGATTATATATATTTCATTTTAGGAAATTGACGCTAACATTTTATTACTTAGATACTTCGAAAGTATTTCGGTTAACAATATCGTCTTTCATTATTTATTGGGTGACCGATAATTAAATAAAAAATTTAAATAATACAGGTTAACAAAAGCATATTCCCACGTTATGAACATTTTTTTGGTGTACCCGTAATGGGTATATTTTTTAACTGTTTTTGTTCCCAAATTATTGATTTGTTTGAAATTTTTAAGGAGTACGACAAATACATACATTTATTGTTTATTAAATTGAAATTTATGTAGCTTCATTGTTGAAATGGAACAAAGTATTTTGTAAAGGCATTTTTCAGGATAGTAAGCTATTTTTTTGAAATGATTTATGTAGGTCCTTAAAAAAAGGTTAGTCGTATCTTAGTTATATCATTACACGACAAATAAGTGTATTTATTAAGGTTTTTTTCCAACATGGTGGATTCATTTGTCGAATAAAAGAAGTAAATAAATTGAATATATTTCAATTTTTCACCAACAAAATTAAAGTCACATAATTCTTAAAATTAAAGTCACTTAATTCTTGAAATCGATGATTTTATTTTATACATAATTATATTTAGGATAGTAACTTACAGTTTTGAAATGATTTACGTAGGTACTTTCAAAAATAGATTGATAGTCATATTTTCATACAATATCGATTATATATATTTAATTTTAGGAAAATGCTGATAAGATTTTATTACTTATTTACTTCGATAGTATTTTGGTTAACAATATCGTATTTCAGTATTTATTAACATAGGGTGACCGAAATTTAAATATAATTTTCAAATGATACATGTTAATAGCATCGTATTCCCACGTTTAAAAACAAAATTGGAACACGTTATGGGTATATTTTTTTACTTTTTTTTCCCCAAATACTTGAATTTTTTGTTTATTTTAAGAAGTACGAAAAATACATACATTTAATGTTTCTCAAATTGAAATTTTTGTAGTTTCATTGTTGAAATGGAACAAAGTTTTTTATAAAGACAACTTTCAGGATAGTAAGCTACTTTTTTTAAATGATTTATGTAGGTCCTTTAAAAAAGGGAATGTTAGTTATATCATTACACGACAAATAAGTTTATTTATTAAGGTTTTTATTTCCAACATGGTGGATTCATTTGTCAAATAAAAGAAGTAGGTAAATTGAATATATTTCATTCTTGCACCAGCAAAATTAAAGTCACATAATTTTTGAAATAGATGAATTTCTTTTATACATAAATATATTTAGGATAGTAACTTACAGTTTTGAAATAATTTACGTAGGTACTTCCAAAAATAGATTGATAGTCATATTTTCATACAATATCAATTACATTTATTTGCTTTTAGAAAATTGCTGATAAGATTTTATTACTTTTTTACTTCGAAAGTATTTCGGTTAACAATATCGTTTTTCAATATTTATTAACATAGGGTGACCAAAAATTAAATATAATTTTCAAATCATACATGTTAACAGCATCATATTCCCACATTAGATATATTTTTTTGCAACCCGTTATGGGTACCTTTTTTTACTTTTTTTGTTCCCAAATTATTGATTTGTTCGTAAATTAAAAAAAGTTCGACAAATACATACATTTCCTGTTTCGCCCATTGAAATTTATGTAGCTTCATTCTTGAAATGGAACAAAGTTATTTTATAAATATATTTTTCAGGACAGTAAGCTCCTTATTTTAAATGATTTATGTAGGTCCTTAAAAAAGAGAGTGTTAGTCGTATCTTAGTCGTATCATTACACAACAAATAAGTTTATTTATTTAGGTTTTTTTTCAACAATGTGGATTTATTTGTCAAATAAAAGAAGTAGGTAAATTGAATATATTTTATTTTTTCACCAGCAAAATTAAAGTCACATAATTCGTGAAATTAAAGCCACTAAATTCTTGAAATGGATGATTTTCTTTTATACATAAATACATTTAGAATAGTAACTTACAGTTCTGAAATGATTTACGTACGTACTTCCAAAAATAGATTGATAGTCATATTTTCATACAATATCGATTATATATATTTGATTTTAAGAAAATGCTGATAATATTTTATTACTTATTTACTTCGAAAGTATTTCGGTTAACAATATCGTATTTCAATATCTATTAACATAGGGTGACCGAAAATTAAATATAATTTTCATACTATAAAGGTTAACAGCATCATATTCCCACATTAGAAACATTTTTTTTGGTACCCGTTATGGGTATCTTTTTTTACTGTTTATGTTCCCAAATTATTAATTTGTGTGTCAATTAAAAATAAGTAAGACTAATACATACATTTACTGTTTCTCCAATTGAAAATTATGTTACTTAAAGCTTTAAATTGACAATAAACTACTTTTTTAAAATTATTTATGTAAGTCTTCAAAAAAATAAAATGTTAGTCGTATGTTGTACAATATAAATTATAGATATTCATTTTTATAGTGGTCCATTAACTTGTTAGTAACCCCTCAAATATTAAGAAAAATTTATATTCATTAATTACTTCAACCACTTCTTTTATTAGGCTATGACAGTTACCTTTCATAACTTTAATTGATTCTTCCAAGTTCAATTTGAAGTCTTCATTTGCATCTCATTGAGCCGCTGATGTCTACTCTATAAAAGGTACGTTTCCTTCACGGTACACCTTCAATTCAGATTATGTACCCTGTACATGATATAGTACGGTAGGCATTGCTGTTGTTTTCTTGCCCTCTTTTGGTGAATACTAATTCATAGGTTTCTTCATTTGGGAATACTAATTCATAGGTTTCTTTATTGATGTAAAACATGAAAGGATTCAAATGTGTTTCCCCTTTTTTGTTGACTCATTTAACAAAGGAGAGTTGGTAAGATGTTGGTTTTCTTTGGTACTAAAAATCCCTTTTCATAAATTTACATGACTTAATTTTAGTTTTTTTTGTAATCAGCCATTGCCAGATGAATTTGTGGGTAAATTTGGAAAAGGACTGCCCCAGACTTTGTATCTTCGAGTTAAAAATTGTGATACTTGGCGTTGTTATTATGATGCGGATAATGCATGCATAACAAATGTGGGTTCAATGATGAATTTCTATGAGGTCCAACCCTATAGTGTATGTATCCTGGAGTGCAGAGAACATGGGTTTTTCAATGTAGAGATATTTGATGAAAATACTATGGAAATTGATTACCCACTGAGACCTGTTAACTATCATAGAAATGTTATTGACCCACAGAACAGAGCTGTTTTCAGTCATATGGATTTAGAGAAAATGTTCGCCAAGTTCTTCTACAATGCAATAGGTATCTCTTGACACAGTCACACTCTTCATATAAATAAGCACCTACTTGAGGAAGCTAATAAAATATTGGTAATCTATCTTCTTATCTAAAATTTATGTTAGCCTATGTTGTTAAAGAAAATTACTAACACTCGAAGCCTACATTTGCTTATAACATTATGTCACATCTCTACTTTAGGTGTTCTCGGAAAACAGTATTCGGCAGTTAGGCTTACGTGAAGAAATGACATGGATTCAATTTTCCATGAATAAATGTAAGTGGGTTATAAATTTGAAGTGGGAAAATGGATTTATGTTCTTTAACAGGGAATGGAACAAATTATGTGTTGGCATGAACTTAAGAGAATACGATGTATGTGTAATTTCACGTACATCTGAAACGCAGAGGTTCACAATTTGTATCATCCCAAAGGAGGATAGAATTGAAACTCAAAAAGAAGGTAAATTCCCTAATTGATTATACTTGTTCGGTGCTCTACATTACCCCAATGTATTAATAGGATCCCACATATTGGTGCAGTACATGAAAGTGGAAAGTCACAGAAAAAAGCTTCAAAATGCTTAGCCATGACATGTTGGAAGATGGAATTGTTGTAATTTAGATGTCTAATAAATAATTTAATGTAATACACAAAATGTTTAAGATTTGTTATAATATACAAAATGTTTTTATGTAGGACCTACCAACCAAATTCGTACAATATTATGGTTCATCGCTACGTCCAAAAGTAAACTTATTCACGGAAGACGGTACCAAATACCAAGCTCAATTCTCTAGCCTCAATAACTGTTTGTTTGGTTTGGAGGATCTCTTCAATAAGTATTCTATGAGGGAGAGTTTTTGGATTTTCTTTAACTACGTCAGTCCTTCGACTTTGTACTTAACTATTTTTGGCACAAACAACCTGGACATCCTCAATTCACTACCTAAGAAGCTGGGACTGAAAGACCTTAGCAAGGCTATATGTTTCTATGAATCAGACAGTTCAAGTACCACTGCATATTCCTCAGGTATGATTACTTAAGAAAATATATTTACTTCTCTTCTACAACTGTTTTCATAAGGCACTTATTATGACCTCTATAAGTCCTATTTATTTGGAAATGTTGAATATACCTAACTACTTCTTTATTTTGTCCGTAGATGATGAGTCAGAGAATATACCAACACACATGACAGGCACTCCTTTAATTCTTTGGATTTAATTTAGTAGTTTCAATTCACTACTTAAACAACCATATTAGAATATCTACATTATATTTGGGTTTTTTTTTATTCTGCATAATGTCATTTTGTCAGAGGACTCTACTTTAGCTCCAGATGTTCCTGAAAATAGCGTTCCAAATATAATGGAAGGTACATTAAAATTAATGTTTATTTCATTTAACAACTTCATACATTCTGTTTCTTAAATTACAAAACATATGTAGATGACATCCAACCAAATGTTCATGTGGCTCAAAATATAGTGCAAGGTACATCAATTTTCAAGGTTTAATTTGTTTAATAGGTTGTACGATTGGGTAACTTACTTTTTATTCGTTCTTTAAATAACATAGACCAAAATGTGAAAATAGACCTCATGGAGGAGGGAAATGTCATTTCTTTTACAGTCACTCTGATGCCTTCACATGTCGATCAAAGAGGACACGGCGTGGTATTAACAACTATACACTACGTTGAAAACAATTTAGTACTTTTTTTTAATATCTACTAATTACTTTTTCTCTGCAATGGACAGTACTTTCCACGACACATGCTGAATATCTATCGACCATGGAAAAACGGCATTCTTATCAAACTCCTATATGAAAACAGGACGTGGGACGTTGCTCTGATCTGCAAGAAATAAACTTGTCGCTTTGGATTGTGCTGGAATGATTTCACCTATAACAACAATTTCGTAGAAGGCAAAACACTGTGCTTCATCTACCAAAATAACTTAACTTTCAAAGTTGTTTCTCTAAATTAGATAATTTACCTCTGCCATGTCTGTTTTGTGAAACTTGTCTCAATCTGCACTTTCAGTTGTAATGGTTCTTCAAAATTATGTACTTTTAAATATTTATAACTATGAACAGCCTATTAGTTTTTCCCATTTCTTTAAACTCGGCATTTTAGTAAATATATAACTTGTCCAACATGCCTGAACCTATATTTCTTTTAAGGTCGATGTACCAAAGTAATAGAGAGGGAAGGTAACATAAAAACACAAATATAATAACACTAAGGAAAAGCATATATATAAGAGTGTATGTTATTGGACATATTTGATCATGCCTAATAGCTTGAAAATCTTATACTACTACAGCAGAACTTAGACTTTCCATTACTATACCATACAATAAAAGGCTAATACAACAAATTTTATAAAGCATTACACAACTAACTGTGTGGTAAAGAATAAAACACCTCTTTGTACACCACATTTTGGGTAACATTTGTAGCTACGTTAGATTTATCATCCACAAAAATAGTCAGCCCGCTCGGGGATGTAACCCGACTAACAGCTACATAGTATTGGCCATGAGTGAAAACTGACTTAGGCAGGTACAATCCAATCTTTTTAAGGGATTGACCTTGGGATTTGTTAATTATCATTGCGTAGCATAATTGTAAAGGCATCTGCTTCCTTACCAGTTTAAACGACAACTTCATATCTGTCGGAGACAACTTCATTCGTAGAATGAAATGCTTGCTTCCTGCAAATGTCCCACATATCACCTCACACTCTACACAAAATTTCAAACACTTGGTAATTATCATCCTGGTTCCATTACATAAACCTAATATTTGGTTCAAATTTCGCATAAGCATAACAACAGCACCAACTTTCAACTTCAAATCATGATATGGCAATCCTGCAATATTTAAAGAGTTCAAATACTCCACAGGGAATGCTTGATTCAGTTCTTCATCCATCCCACCAAATTCCTCAGCAGAATCTACACTGAGGTAGCACACAGATTCACCTAGAAGCATGTCCACAATAACTGAATTTACTTGCCCAACAGTTTGGTTGGTTGGAGTCAGAATAGCTCTCTCACTTAAATAATGTGAACTAGTGCCATTATGAGAGAAATCAGGAAATGTGCTTGATATCATATTCTCAACAGTATTTTCAGTCGCCAAATCACAGAATCTTGAAGGAATTAAAATTTGATTCTCAGTCAGAGGATTCGAATTAGGAGGTGGAGGCACTTGACCATTACCAATGTCAAGTACCCATTGAGCAAACAGTTTCAAATCCTCACTGTCAGGATCAAATTGACCTTGTCTTACGCGCATATTTTGTGTCAACAGGAAAGTATGACATATTAACTAAAGTTTGGACCTAGTGATGCATGCTGCTACAATGTCTGCACGATCACCATATGTTATCACAGGTAGAATTTGGCGAAAATCACCACCAAGTACAACAGTTATGCCTCCAAATGGCATTTTATAGCATGCTGGATCAATAGCTTTCATAATATCCTTTAATGATCGGTCTAAACACTCAAAAGCATATCTATGTTGCATAGGCGCCTCGTCCCAGATAATAAGGTTTGTTTGCTTGATAAGTTGAGCAATGTCTGAATTATGAGAAATATTACAGGTTGAAAATTCATCCAGAACTATTGGAATTTTGAAACGTGAGTGCCCAGTCTGACCACCAGACATCAATGTAGCAGCTATGCCAGAGGAAGCAACAGGGAGAACAATTTTACCTAGGGAACGTAACTTACATATAAGAGTTCGCCACAAAAAAGTCTTCCCACAGCCTCCGCTCCCATAAACAAAAAATAAACCACCTGAACCACTTTCAACAGATTCCAAGACTGCATCATACACTTTCCTCTGCTCTTCAGTACAATCACACAGTAATTTGCGATGTTCAGAGTCCATCGTGCTAATGCCATAACTTGTTTCTTCGATAATCAAGTTATTGGCTCCATTGTTCAAATAGCTATTGGGAGGTTGCGGCAACTGGTCATATTTCTTCAAAGAATTTCCAATTGACCTAAGCAAGTCATCTATTTCTGCAATAAAGTATACATTTAATTTTTTCAGGAACTTATATGCCAACTTGATCTGAACAGGATTTCATAAACATTAGTAAACCTTCTGAAAACCCTAACATATACTTCTCATTATTTTATCATACCTGCCAGAGCATAGAATTGCAATTGTGTGTCATTAAGGGTTAATTTATTATTCCCAGACACTTGGCGTCACTTCAATAAAATGTCTTCAATCATGCTTCTCCAGTGTAAATCAGGAACCCACTATCATCAAAAGTAGTTTGTGCATAGTACCTAAATTATTTCAGTGTAATTAGGTAATTACATTAATTATGTATTCATAGGTATATTGAACATATAGAAATTAAATAGGCTCACTTTTTTGGGAAATGACGTATACAATTAAAACCTTTCATGCATGGAGATTTCAGGTTTTGCAAACCACATGGACCGTGGATCATAAATTCCTTCACTGTTGCATAACAAACCGGATCTAATAACGGATCTGGTATTTCCGCTGAGACATATTTATCCACATTCTGCTTTAGATTTTTCTTTAAATCTGCGTCAAGCCATATTAACATGTGGACATGTGGGAGTCCTCGTTTTTGAAACTCAACTACATACATCACTACATATCCATATTAATTTAGTTGATTATAGTGTTGAACATCAATTGACATTGGTTAGTACATAATTTAAGTAGACACGTATATGAATGTAGTATCGTTACCTGATGTGGATCTCTCCACAAATAAAGAAAGAAGAAGAAGAAAAGGGATAAGAGAAGAAGAGGATATTTCAAAAGAACACGATCAATCCAGAAACGTGAACTTTGAATCTCAAATTGCTTAGATCAATCCAGAAACTAAGTAATTCGAATCTAACCTTCAAAACAATCCAGTAATTGAAGTTTAGAGGGAAGAAAAACTACTCATAGTTTATCTCAAAACAAAAGTTTTATATCATCCGTTGTCTCCCTTAAAAGATTACATTAGAAGGGTATTTATAGGCTTAGACAATAACCCAAACCCAATAGGATTCCGAGAGAAATTCAATATCAGCTTGAATTAGCCAATATCTGAATCCTTCTAGGAAACAAATTTAAAAACCAAATCCGAATAGAAAAAAGACAAAAACCAAATCCAAATAGGAAAATAAAATCCTAAGTGCTTAAAACAAGAAAAACCCTTTCAAGTGAAAGGTAAAACTTGCAAGCAAAATTCGAATTAATAATTATATAATAATCAGCTACTTGTCCAACTTCATGCATCGCTCCTTTATTCCTTGTTGTCCAAGTAAGCTGCATAACCCATGTTTGCATCCTCTCCAATTGAACATCACCACAAGTACGCATAACCAAATCCAAATTAACATATTCATTCCTTGATCCTCATCATTACCTCCATTACAAACACCAAAATATTTTTTGGTCTTAATATCTGCCAACAGTTGATCAAGCTTCAATCTAAAAATACGGGAAATTATGTCAGGACAATTAGGAGCAATACAACCTGGAAGATACTTCATCATCGTCTGTATCTCATCCCATAATGGATTACACGTCATTATTAAAAATATGTCTGGGTGGCCAATGAAATGACATATAGCTAAGGCGTCTTAAAAATTTTGTTGCATGTACCGTTTTGAACCAACAAACCCAGCAGGCAATATGATACCTTTACCGATATTGGAGGTATCAACATCACCTCTACTTAATGAATCACATATGTTGCTATATAATTCATTCCGTAAGGTAGTTTGATGAGTACGGAACCACCATAGCCGTGTCTGCTCAATAGAAGAAAATGCATCTACCGAGTACTGTTGGAACAGTCTTCCACCAAGCGTCGGAGTCAAACCTATGGGGAGGGGGAATTTAAATAAAAATACAAAAGATCAAATGTTAAGGAACTTTCAATAAGACATGCAATTTTAATACAACATGAAATGCTGGTAATATTATAAATGGTTTACCATTAGTGTCTCTGACTTGGATAGAATACGTGTAGTAGTCCTTCATTGACAAAAATCCACGGCTTTACCTTTACTTTCATCATTCTTCTGGAATTTGATTTTAGGGTGAAGTCCATCTTCTCCTCGAGAGAAAAGTAAAGGATATTGTAAAGCCATCAGCTTTGGATGTACATAAGAGACACGGACCAAACCTTTGATTTTATCGTGAACAACAATGTCACTTTCCCCACACGTATCTTTAGTGTCGCCAACCATAATCCCAGCAACCTCATCGGTGTTGGATATGTGACAATCTCTACCGCTTTCAGATCTAATTACTTTCAATGTAATCTCAAGATCAACAACTTCTTCGCTTTCATACAGATCACGATGTTGCCTAAACTCATCCACCAACTGATTTATTTCATCTAGCATGGTTATAAGACCTTGCACAACCTCTCTGTCAACAATCTGCCTATCTTGTACATTCACCCAACGAAGACGGTTATCAACCTCATTAATAGTGTTATATATATAAAGCTGGCAAAATTTCGGGGTTTCTTTGTCATTCGGTATTAAAGATTTTAAAAATATGATGATTTTGACCGTTTAATCTATACATGTAAGGTGCTCTGCCATTGTTTATAGAGTGATCTATGTTACCACTGGTAGACGTGAAGGTAGACATGGCATTGTATAAACGACTCAATATATGAAAATTTGGACCTTTAATAGGATCATTATATAAACCTAGCAAGTAAGGAGGAGTAGGAGGGATTGGAGGTAACTTCACTGGACCTTTGAGACAATAAATAAAAAATATTGGCGTGCCTTTCGTGACATTTTTATTAACCCTTTCCTCTTTCCACATCCGAGCATTGCATTTTGAACATATGGCAGTAGGCCCACCCAAATATTGATACTCTTCTGGAACCACACGTCTATGGACACGTGGGTTTGTTTGCTAAAGAGGAAATAGAGAGTCGTCAATATCACGGTATTTATCAACAACATGACCATACATACTCCCATTGTCACTTTCATCTGCAACATAAAAACATGACATTCCAGAAAATTGATTTTAACAAACTATGTTCCCTCCAAGTTCACATTACTTCAAATATTAGTAGAACTAACCACTGCATCCAGAACCGTCATTTTCATTATCAGAACCATCGGAATCATCAGACCATAAAGGTTGAGAAATAACATTAGGACATTCGTTGAAATCATTACTTAGTTCTTCATCATCGGTAACAATCTCTTCTTCAAATAATTTTCGACCAAACCCAGGATTCACCTCCTTGTATTTTCTTGGCAGAGGTTTGTGTCGGTTTAAGGACACAACTTTATTCTTTGTAGTCATATTTCCTCGTCCAGTTAAGTGAACAAACTGAATACTACAACCTGATTCATTCACATAGTCATATCAGAAAGTAACAAAAGTAAATTCAGAACATAAAATGAATCATGAGTACTGTGTTGACCTCCCTCTTCCCTCTGATTTGCAGCATAATGTGAAGAGCTATCAAAGTTTGCAACATTAGATAAAGAACTTCCAAGCACAGTACTACCAAAGGTGCTCCTGGTATCGAATCCAGGCCTAAACACAGGAATAGTATTCCCTGTCAATACATATTACACTTTCAAAACTCCGTACGTAACACTTGACAAATTTTTAATAAAATCACAAATGTTAGAGATAAGAACATCACCTTGAGGTATTTTTCTAATGTTCGTAACGCTGGTTGGGGTACATAAATTTGTTATCGTTGACAGGGGTGATCGGTACTTAGTCTAGGAAGAATGAACAGAACTTGGCCTAGAATCAGACAAGCCACCTGCCACACAAATACACACATACAAAATAATATGAGTATGAAATTATGCTGTTAGTCATGTATAAAAATAATATACAATAAGTAATAAGAACATTATCATAACTCGTATTAATGGCAGACAGAGAAGACAATCTATGACAATCAACAATATTCCTATTTACATTAACATTCTCTTGATTTTTTGGGCAAACTTTCTTTCTCTTATACTTCCTGCCATAATCTGCCATGAGATCTTCATTAGAAAAAAGATGGTCAGGCCTTTCATCAGCCATTACCTTCTTCTTCTTCACTTAGTAAAAAACCCTCAACTAAACAACCTGTAATGAACCACTAATACTTTCAAAGCCTAATCAGAAAGAGGCTGTATTAGGATTTGGGATTTGGGATTACTTTCTATGCAATTTGAATTTACAATTTGAAATTATTTCATTAAACTTCTCTCATAAGCTTCAACTCAATTACAGCCTCTACCACATATGTTACAGCACTCGCACGGAAACCGAAATCCATGTAAACACCCTGTAATAATCTGCTATAAATAGCTTACTGGCAGTGGCATTCTTGTAATATTAAACAACTTAGAGGTTTATTTCGTTTTATTAGCCAAAGTCACTGTACAATTTAGGCAGTAGGAACTATACTTTAATTGATTGAATTGATTGATGTTCAAATATCAAATACTCCCTCTATTCCTAAAAACGTTTCTCATTTGTGTCGGACATGTTTGCCAATGAACACTTTTGATTGCTAATATATTTAATTTCGTAGTAGTATTAAATATAAAAATTTCACTGTATTAAAGTATTCATAAATACGAATCCAATAAGATCACTCATGACTATATTTGCTTTTATAGATTAGATGTCAATCGTTGACCGTGAACAGTGTAAAAAGTCAAAATGGGAAATGTATTAAGGGACGGAGTGAGTATAAAAATTGTTGTTACATTTCTATGAATTGAAGTATGACTCCATATAGATGCAAAGTACACTAAAATAATTCAGTATAATTTTATTTCATTTATATAAAAATTGGATATACGAAGCAAGTAAAATGTCAATGTAAAATATTAACCTCGGGAAGAATGGGAAAATAGGGGCATAGGAGCAGGGTGGCTAGGATAAATATGTATCATCATCATGTATGAGTTGATTATTTACAACCATCAAATTAGCCCTTTATGTAAATGTTTGGCATCTAATCTAAGTCAAGTCCGAAGAAAAAGAGTGCAGTTTCAGACTTTGAGAAGTTCTTAGTTAAACATTCTGACATTCTCTCTAAACTGCTAGCCCCCCACACGTGCATCTTCTGCTAATCATTGTTTAATCTTCTAAAGTCCAGTACTATAAGCTTATATATAGTAGCACTTCAGCTTTGGCAATCACAAATCAGGACATTTGCAATCCACTAGGAAGTTACAATAGAATCAATTCATGAATGTAATAAAGAATACCCAGACATTAACTAAGGAAAAAATTAGCGTTATAATGTGAAATTAATCAAGTCTTTTAAATTTGCATCACATTAAACCAGTATTGAACTATAAAGTTTCCAATAATGAAAAATTAAACAAAAAAAATTCTGGTGAAGACCTGGATACTTTATAAAGACCATGTAAGTATAGCACTTAAACTGCCAAGCAATAGACTAGAAAACTCTGAACTTTTTTGCTAGTTTAGTTACAAAGAGGTATCAGAGGCTATAAACTAATTGCTTATAATTTATCTAGTACTGGTAGAAACATTAGAAATATGATCATGATTAGAGAAGTATACTTCCATGTCGACTACCAGCCAGCACCCCCATCTTAAGCTGCATCGTCATCGGATGCTGCAGGCTCATTGAGATCAAACTCCATTGGTATCCGTTTGCCACCCGCCCGTGTGCTTCCTTCTTCACCTGATGAAATACCTACGCCTGAGTAGCTCTGTTGATGATCAACAACAGGATCAGCAGCGACAACAGCATTACCCTCCTGTCCAGCAGAACCACCATCAGTAACCTTCTCCTGATGTTGATCACCTCCATTAATCTGAGCAGCAGCACCTACTGATGGTTGGTTCAACAACAACAAACCATCAATACCATCTTGTAACCTCTCTTCGTCATCTTCAGAATTAATCCCAGAAGGAGGCCTAATACCCCTCCACTCTCTTTCTGGATGACACCTCATGTGTCCAGACAAAGCTCTCTCAGACGGGAATTTCTTCGGACAAAGACAACAGTATAAAGTGCCATCAGCCATCCCCATCGTCATGGAGTGCATCCTCATGTGACCACTCAGAGCTTTCCCACTCGCAAACTCTTTATTACGCACCCGACAAATCCTCTTGGAGCTGTTGTTGTTCATCATCACATTCACGTTCACGTTCCCAGCTGCTGAAGATGAGCCACCAGCTTCTTGATTAACACCTGAAGAACAAATCTTAGGAATCTTGAATTTTGGCAAGGTATTATCTTCGTTATCAGTAGTAGTATCTGAAGAGGAAGAAGAATTTTGATTGTCAATCCTCTTCATCTGAGTGAGTTGGTATAAAGATATATATATATATATATATATATATATATATGTGTGTGTGATTAGAGAATTGTATCTATAGATATAAAGATAGATTTAAAGATATATAGAGCTGATCCGTAAAGAAGATGAAGAGAAAGAGGAGAATTGAAGAAATGAGGAGCGGCGAGACACTCGCAGAGAATGAAGAAGTGTGTCTGTGTTTTGTCTGTATATATAGTGAGAGATTTGCACCCCAGGCGGAAATATCCAGGATTATAAAAGATTCATATCTTTTGGAAAATATAATTATCTTTAAAGAAATTTTGAAGAAATTTCACATAGATATCTGACTAATTTATCTTGGATTTATTTTTCATTAATAGTATCAATTTTTTTAGAAAATCTTGCATTGACCCGGAACTTAATTCTATTGTACTATATATCTCTATAATATCTTAAATTTAGATTCATCTCTTTTGGAAAATATTAATTAATTACATCAAAAAGGATAAAAAAACCTTTTCAAACAAATGTTATTAATTTTTCTTGATTTCCTAAATTTTAGTATCCTATAATATATTGCTAATAATATTTTAGAAAAAGAATTATTGTAAATAATTTATTTGACTATATATTTTAAAGTTAAAATATGAATCAAATCCAAACTTAAAATTAAAAAATATTACCCTTATCCTCGTATTCAATTTTAGAAACTTAGCATTGTCCAAGTAACAATTCTATTACAGTTAAACCTCGATTAAGTAATATCCGATAAAGTAATAACCTCGCTTAAATAATAATTTTCATCGGTCCCAACTTGGGCCAATGTTGTAAAGTAATATTCTCGCTAAAAGCATAAGATAATAAAAAATTCGAAAGTCATTAAGGGCCCAAGTAATATGTAAAGTAATAATTCCATAATTATATATATATATATACTGTATAATGTATATGATTACAAAATTTAATTCTTATTAAAATATGAATCTATTGTAGCTTGTTTTGTTCTTTCCACCAAAGCCAAAATTAATCTCGTCCTTGACTTTATGTAAAGCAAAAATAACTCCTGGTATGTTTTGCTCGTGTTGTAACAAGTAATTGTTCAAAGTGGTGAATGCTTGAAATGCTTCCTTTGATGACACGCTTGGGATGACATTGCTATCGTCGGGTTCAGGATCAGTCCCTTCATCAGTGCTCATTACCGACTCAATGATTTCTTCATCCGTAGGTGATTCCATAACCGCATCATTCTCGTTTGGATATAAGTAATCATAATAAAAGTAATTTTAGATCAAATACATTGCATGTGATTAATTCTAGTTTTTATACGTACATTATATATTATACTGTACCACGTAAACATAAAAATTCGGTAAAGTAATAAAATATTACTTTATCGATAAAGTAATAAAATATTATTATATCGATAAAGTAATAAATTCGGTAAAGTAATATTTTTTCCCGGTCCCAAGGGTATTACTTTAAAGAGGTTTAACTGTATACTATTTGGTAAGGGGAGCTCCAAAATCTTCCAAATACTAATCCCAAAAATTGGTGAAATTTGGGTGAAATTATTGAGGTGAAAAAAGAAACGGTTAAAAGGAGCTATATGTGGAAAGGTGTCACTAGTTTTATCTTCTTTTTTTAGTTTTCCAATATTATATGCTATCAAAATTTTAATTTGGCTTAATAAATAACCATTTTCTCGATCATTACACTATACTTATTTTAATACTATTAGTTATTTTTTGTCTTGCTATTGCAAACTTGAAATTTCTAAAAATTTCTAATGTCTTTCAAAAAAAGAAAACTTAGACACAATAAAATATATATTATTACAGGCTAGTTACTATTTGATATTAGAGTATTTAATATTGAAATAATATATGTGATAGTGAACTATTTAATATTACATTAATATATTTGGACATTTTTACTTGATTATTATTGAATAATTAACATATGAAATAGTCAATATAACTCATAATCTTGATTTAATAACCTAAAAAGTTTTGCAACTTTGTAAAAGCAAATAACTTCAAACAAATTAAGAACCCAATAAATCAACTCAAGCTAGTAGAAAAATGGTAAATGGAATTCAAAGTTTCCTAAAACAACTATAGATTTAAAATTACAACAGAACAATGTCTAAGTTACAATAGTATGCCAGTGATCCTGAATCTCCTGAATATGTTTTTTTTTCACATGTAAGACATTTATGCAAATTGATATGCAGCATGTAATGTGTTGTTAATTATCACTACTTTTATTTTCATATTAGTTATGAGGATCAATAATAAGAAAATAGGATATACAACTTATATTTTAATGAAAGAACAACTCTAATACACATGATTTGGAGTTTCTGATTGAAAATTACAAAGATACAATGGGTTGGACATTCATTACAAAAGTTTGAATTCTATCTCATGAGTTTGCTCCTTGGCATCTCAATTCTTATAAAGAAAAAAAAGTAGGTCATCCAACAAATGGAGCATAATCACAAAGTCAAAGGGTCAAACCAGAATTAGCACCAGGTAAATATTAAAAACTAGGTTTTGTAAACCCTAATTAATTAAGGCGGCGCTTTATTATACTTCATTTTACAAAACATCTCAAATTAGTTTTAATTCAGTTTTCTGTAAATGAAAACCTAGAAATAGGTTTATCGAGATTTTAGTTAAAAATTAATTAAGAACACATTTATAGAATTTTACCTTTTTAAATAACCTAATTATTTATATTTTAGAAATTATTTTGACCTTCTGAAGGAATAGTATGATCTAAACACAATAATTTTGATTCAAAATATGGATATGGCCAAGATGTAAATTAGAGATCACTAATACATAGTCCACCTGTAGATAACACGAAATAAAATATTTTGAAACTTTTAAATTTTGGGCTAATTACCTTATTGTAGAGAAAGAACTACAAAAATTTATGTATATGTATATTTGGTGTTAAGGGGAGAAAATAAATTTGTATATGTTTCTCATCAAATAAAAGATTACAAGTATTGGTTTAAATAGAACTAAAACCCCTTCCTATTATTTCTCCACTAATAAATCACTTCCACGTAGCACACTTATATACACATTAGCTAAGAAATATAGTATCTATAAGAGAATAAAATATACAACTTATATTTTTATGAAAGAACAACTCTAATATACTTGATTTAGAGTTTGTAATTGAACATTACAAATATGCAATGGCTTGAACATTCATTACAAAAGTTTGAATTTATCTTTGCAGCAAGGAGTTTGCTCCTTGGCATCTCAATTCTTATAAAGAAAACAAAGTAGGTCATCCCCCACAAAGTCCAAAGGTCAAACCAGAATTAGCGTAAGGTAAATATTAAAAACTAGGTTTTGTAAACCCTAATTTATTAAGACGGCGTCTCCTTATTATATTTCATTTTACAAAACATCTCAAATTAGTTTTAATTCAGTTTTCTTTAAATGAAAACCTAAAAATAGGTATATCGAGATTTTAGTTAAAAATTAATTAAGAACACATATATAAAATTTTACCTTTTTAAGTAACCTAATTACCTACATATTTTAGAAATTATTTTGACCTGCTAAGGGAATAGTATAATCTAAACACGATAATTTTGATTAAAAAAATATGGATATGGCCAAGATGTAAATTAGAGATCACTAATACATAATACATAGTCCACTTAGTCTACTTGTAGATAACACGAATAAAATATTTTAAAACATTATTCTAGAGAAAGAACTACAATTTATGTATGTACATGTATATTTGGTATTAAGGGGAAAAAATAAACTTGTGTATACTTCTCATCAAATTAAAAATTACAAGTAGTGGTTTAAATAGAACTAAAACCCCTTCCTATTATTTCTCCACTAATAAACCTAACTGACTACTACTTCCACGTACTAAGAGCATGACCTCCTGTTAGCTAAAAATCCTATGTGGCACTCAGATATAGGTATTAGGTAAAAAAAAACACCACTCCAACTATATCACCTGCTAGCAAAAAATTTAGATATCCTTCATCTTGTCTTCTATATTTGTTGAATATGTAGGTATTAGTTATATCTTCCTCGTATTTATTTCATGTTTAAACCTAAATCTACACATTAGTACGTACACATGCACATTAATACATGCATATATTTATATAATATTTAATACATAAATATTAAAATTATTATTTTATATATAATATTTTTAATTTATATAATATTAAGTGTGAAAATATTGTTCTCTTATTAACAAAATTTATTAATTATTTTTAACAAACAATTATATATTATATTCATGTATTGAATTAAGTATTAACTAAATTTATTTTATTATATAAAGTTTATATATATACATACAAATCTGAAAAATAGGAATAAAACAATATTTTTGAATATAGCTAATGATTATAGTTACTACCACGGGAGTGCATGTTCTTACAAATTTAATAAAATTTTACATATTCCTGATTTCGCTAACCATTTTAGCTATTATGGTTGGAGATGCTCTAAGACCATCTCCAACCACCTGTTAGCTAAAAAGTTTAGGCGGCACAGTTATATAAATATTAGTTAAGAAATATAGTAATACATGTTATCCAAAAATTTAGATATCATATATCTCATCTTCTATATCTGCCAACAGTGGATCAAGCTTCAATCTAAAAACACGGGAAATTATGTCAGGACAATTAGGAGCAATACAACCTGGAAGATACTTCATCATCTTCTGTATCTCATCCCATAATGGATTACACGTCATTATTAAAAATATGTCTGGGTGGCCAATGAAATGACATATAGCTAAGGCGTCTTAAAATTTTTGTTGCATGTACCGTTTTGAACCAACAAACCCAGCAGGCAATATGATACCTTTACCGATATTGGAGGTATCAACATCACCTCTACTTAATGAATCACATATGTTGCTATATAATTCATTCCGTAAGGTAGTTTGATGAGTACGGAACCACCATAGCCGTGTCTGCTCAATAGAAGAAAATGCATCTACCGAGTACTGTTGGAACAGTCTTCCACCAAGCGTCGGAGTCAAACCTATGGGGAGGGGGAATTTAAATAAAAATACAAAAGATCAAATGTTAAGGAACTTTCAATAAGACATGCAATTTTAATACAACATGAAATGCTGGTAATATTATAAATGGTTTACCATTAGTGTCTCTGACTTGGATAGAATACGTGTAGTAGTCCTTCATTGACAAAAATCCACGGCTTTACCTTTACTTTCATCATTCTTCTGGAATTTGATTTTAGGGTGAAGTCCATCTTCTCCTCGAGAGAAAAGTAAAGGATATTGTAAAGCCATCAGCTTTGGATGTACATAAGAGACACGGACCAAACCTTTGATTTTATCGTGAACAACAATGTCACTTTCCCCACACGTATCTTTAGTGTCGCCAACCATAATCCCAGCAACCTCATCGGTGTTGGATATGTGACAATCTCTACCGCTTTCAGATCTAATTACTTTCAATGTAATCTCAAGATCAACAACTTCTTCGCTTTCATACAGATCACGATGTTGCCTAAACTCATCCACCAACTGATTTATTTCATCTAGCATGGTTATAAGACCTTGCACAACCTCTCTGTCAACAATCTGCCTATCTTGTACATTCACCCAACGAAGACGGTTATCAACCTCATTAATAGTGTTATATATATAAAGCTGGCAAAATTTCGGGGTTTCTTTGTCATTCGGTATTAAAGATTTTAAAAATATGATGATTTTGACCGTTTAATCTATACATGTAAGGTGCTCTGCCATTGTTTATAGAGTGATCTATGTTACCACCGGTAGACGTGAAGGTAGACATGGCATTGTATAAACGACTCAATATATGAAAATTTGGACCTTTAATAGGATCATTATATAAACCTAGCAAGTAAGGAGGAGTAGGAGGGATTGGAGGTAACTTCACTGGACCTTTGAGACAATAAATAAAAAATATTGGCGTGCCTTTCGTGACATTTTTATTAACCCTTTCCTCTTTCCACATCCGAGCATTGCATTTTGAACATATGGCAGTAGGCCCACCCAAATATTGATACTCTTCTGGAACCACACGTCTATGGACACGTGGGTTTGTTTGCTAAAGAGGAAATAGAGAGTCGTCAATATCACGGTATTTATCAACAACATGACCATACATACTCCCATTGTCACTTTCATCTGCAACATAAAAACATGACATTCCAGAAAATTGATTTTCACAAACTATGTTCCCTCCAAGTTCACATTACTTCAAATATTAGTAGAACTAACCACTGCATCCAGAACCGTCATTTTCATTATCAGAACCATCGGAATCATCAGACCATAAAGGTTGAGAAACAACATTAGGACATTCGTTGAAATCATTACTTAGTTCTTCATCATCGGTAACAATCTCTTCTTCAAATAATTTTCGACCAAACCCAGGATTCACCTCCTTGGATTTTCTTGGCAGAGGTTTGTGTCGGTTTAAGGACACAACTTTATTCTTTGTAGTCATATTTCCTCGTCCAGTTAAGTGAACAAACTGAATACTACAACCTGATTCATTCACATAGTCATATCAGAAAGTAACAAAAGTAAATTCAGAACATAAAATGAATCATGAGTACTGTGTTGACCTCCCTCTTCCCTCTGATTTGCAGCATAATGTGAAGAGCTATCAAAGTTTGCAACATTAGATAAAGAACTTCCAAGCACAGTACTACCAAAGGTGCTCCTGGTATCGAATCCAGGCCTAAACACAGGAATAGTATTCCCTGTCAATACATATTACACTTTCAAAACTCCGTACGTAACACTTGACAAATTTTTAACAAAATCACAAATGTTAGAGATAAGAACATCACCTTGAGGTATTTTTCTAATGTTCGTAACGCTGGTTGGGGTACATAAATTTGTTATCGTTGACAGGGGTGATCGGTACTTAGTCTAGGAAGAATGAACAGAACTTGGCCTAGAATCAGACAAGCCACCTGCCACACAAATACACACATACAAAATAATATGAGTATGAAATTATGCTGTTAGTCATGTATAAAAATAATATACAATAAGTAAAAAGAACATTATCATAACTCGTATTAATGGCAGACAGAGAAGACAATCTATGACAATCAACAACATTCCTATTTACATTAACATTCTCTTGATTTTTTGGGCAAACTTTCTTTCTCTTATACTTCCTGCCATAATCTGCCATGAGATCTTCATTAGAAAAAAGATGGTCAGGCCTTTCATCAGCCATTACCTTCTTCTTCTTCACTTAGTAAAAAACCCTCAACTAAACAACCTGTAATGAACCACTAATACTTTCAAAGCCTAATCAGAAAGAGGCTGTATTAGGATTTGGGATTTGGGATTACTTTCTATGCAATTTGAATTTACAATTTGAAATTATTTCATTAAACTTCTCTCATAAGCTTCAACTCAATTACAGCCTCTACCACATATGTTACAGCACTCGCACGGAAACCGAAATCCATGTAAACACCCTGTAATAATCTGCTATAAATAGCTTACTGGCAGTGGCATTCTTGTAATATTAAACAACTTAGAGGTTTATTTCGTTTTATTAGCCAAAGTCACTGTACAATTTAGGCAGTAGGAACTATACTTTAATTGATTGAATTGATTGATGTTCAAATATCAAATACTCCCTCTATTCCTAAAAACGTTTCTCATTTGTGTCGGACACGTTTGCCAATGAACACTTTTGATTGCTAATATATTTAATTTCGTAGTAGTATTAAATATAAAAATTTCACTGTATTAAAGTATTCATAAATACGAATCCAATAAGATCACTCATGACTATATTTGCTTTTATAGATTAGATGTAAATTAGTAGTCAATCGTTGACCGTGAACAGTGTAAAAAGTCAAAATGGGAAATGTATTAAGGGACGGAGTGAGTATAAAAATTGTTGTTACATTTCTATGAATTGAAGTATGACTCCATATAGATGCAAAGTACACTAAAATAATTCAGTATAATTTTATTTCATTTATATAAAAATTGGATATACGAAGCAAGTAAAATGTCAATGTAAAATATTAACCTCAGGAAGAATGGGAAAATAGGGGCATAGGAGCAGGGTGGCTAGGATAAATATGTATCATCATCATGTATGAGTTGATTATTTACAACCATCAAATTAGCCCTTTATGTAAATGTTTGGCATCTAATCTAAGTCAAGTCCGAAGAAAAAGAGTGCAGTTTCAGACTTTGAGAAGTTCTTAGTTAAACATTCTGACATTCTCTCTAAACTGCTAGCCCCCCACACGTGCATCTTCTGCTAATCATTGTTTAATCTTCTAAAGTCCAGTACTATAAGCTTATATATAGTAGCACTTCAGCTTTGGCAATCACAAATCAGGACATTTGCAATCCACTAGGAAGTTACAATAGAATCAATTCATGAATGTAATAAAGAATACCCAGACATTAACTAAGGAAAAAATTAGCGTTATAATGTGAAATTAATCAAGTCTTTTAAATTTGCATCACATTAAACCAGTATTGAACTATAAAGTTTCCAATAATGAAAAATTAAACAAAAAAAATTCTGGTGAAGACCTGGATACTTTATAAAGACCATGTAAGTATAGCACTTAAACTGCCAAGCAATAGACTAGAAAACTCTGAACTTTTTTGCTAGTTTAGTTACAAAGAGGTATCAGAGGCTATAAACTAATTGCTTATAATTTATCTAGTACTGGTAGAAACATTAGAAATATGATCATGATTAGAGAAGTATACTTCCATGTCGACTACCAGCCAGCACCCCCATCTTAAGCTGCATCGTCATCGGATGCTGCAGGCTCATTGAGATCAAACTCCATTGGTATCCGTTTGCCACCCGCCCGTGTGCTTCCTTCTTCACCTGATGAAATACCTACGCCTGAGTAGCTCTGTTGATGATCAACAACAGGATCAGCAGCGACAACAGCATTACCCTCCTGTCCAGCAGAACCACCATCAGTAACCTTCTCCTGATGTTGATCACCTCCATTAATCTGAGCAGCAGCACCTACTGATGGTTGGTTCAACAACAACAAACCATCAATACCATCTTGTAACCTCTCTTCGTCATCTTCAGAATTAATCCCAGAAGGAGGCCTAATACCCCTCCACTCTCTTTCTGGATGACACCTCATGTGTCCAGACAAAGCTCTCTCAGACGGGAATTTCTTCGGACAAAGACAACAGTATAAAGTGCCATCAGCCATCCCCATCGTCATGGAGTGCATCCTCATGTGACCACTCAGAGCTTTCCCACTCGCAAACTCTTTATTACGCACCCGACAAATCCTCTTGGAGCTGTTGTTGTTCATCATCACATTCACGTTCACGTTCCCAGCTGCTGAAGATGAGCCACCAGCTTCTTGATTAACACCTGAAGAACAAATCTTAGGAATCTTGAATTTTGGCAAGGTATTATCTTCGTTATCAGTAGTAGTATCTGAAGAGGAAGAAGAATTTTGATTGTCAATCCTCTTCATCTGAGTGAGTTGGTATAAAGATATATATATATATATATATATATATATGTGTGTGTGATTAGAGAATTGTATCTATAGATATAAAGATAGATTTAAAGATATATAGAGCTGATCCGTAAAGAAGATGAAGAGAAAGAGGAGAATTGAAGAAATGAGGAGCGGCGAGACACTCGCAGAGAATGAAGAAGTGTGTCTGTGTTTTGTCTGTATATATAGTGAGAGATTTGCACCCCAGGCGGAAATATCCAGGATTATAAAAGATTCATATCTTTTGGAAAATATAATTATCTTTAAAGAAATTTTGAAGAAATTTCACATAGATATCTGACTAATTTATCTTGGATTTATTTTTCATTAATAGTATCAATTTTTTTAGAAAATCTTGCATTGACCCGGAACTTAATTCTATTGTACTATATATCTCTATAATATCTTAAATTTAGATTCATCTCTTTTGGAAAATATTATTTAATTACATCAAAAAGGATAAAAAAAACTTTTCAAACAAATGTTATTAATTTTTCTTGATTTCCTAAATTTTAGTATCCTATAATATATTGCTAATAATATTTTAGAAAAAGAATTATTGTAAATAATTTATTTGACTATATATCTTAAAGTTAAAATATGAATCAAATCCAAACTTAAAATTAAAAAATATTACCCTTATTCTCGTATTCAATTTTAGAAACTTAGCATTGTCCAAGTAACAATTCTATTATACTATTTGGTAAGGGGAGCTCCAAAATCTTCCAAATACTAATCCCAAAAATTGGTGAAATTTGGGTGAAATTATTGAGGTGAAAAAAGAAACGGTTAAAAGGAGCTATATGTGGAAAGGTGTCACTAGTTTTATCTTCTATTTTTAGTTTTCCAATATTATATGCTATCAAAATTTTAATTTGGCTTAATAAATGACCATTTTCTCGATCATTACACTATACTTATTTTAATACTATTAGTTATTTTTTGTCTTGCTATTGTAAACTTGAAATTTCTAAAAATTTCTAATGTCTTTCAAAAAAAGAAAACTTAGACACAATAAAATATATATTATTACAGGCTAGTTACTATTTGATATTAGAGTATTTAATATTGAAATAATATATGTGATAGTGAACTATTTAATATTACATTAATATATTTGGACATTTTTACTTGATTATTATTGAATAATTAACATATGAAATAGTCAATATAACTCATAATCTTGATTTAATAACCTAAAAAGTTTTGCAACTTTGTAAAAGCAAATAACTTCAAACAAATTAAGAACCCAATAAATCAACTCAAGCTAGTAGAAAAATGGTAAATGGAATTCAAAGTTTCCTAAAACAACTATAGATTTAAAATTACAACAGAACAATGTCTAAGTTACAATAGTATGCCAGTGATCCTGAATCTCCTGAATATGTTTTTTTTTCACATGTAAGACATTTAAGCAAATTGATATGCAGCATGTAATGTGTTGTTAATTATCACTACTTTTATTTTCATATTAGTTATGAGGATCAATAATAAGAAAATAGGATATACAACTTATATTTTAATGAAAGAACAACTCTAATACACATGATTTGGAGTTTCTGATTGAAAATTACAAAGATACAATGGGTTGGACATTCATTACAAAAGTTTGAATTCTATCTCATGAGTTTGCTCCTTGGCATCTCAATTCTTATAAAGAAAAAAAAGTAGGTCATCCAACAAATGGAGCATAATCACAAAGTCAAAGGGTCAAACCAGAATTAGCACCAGGTAAATATTAAAAACTAGGTTTTGTAAACCCTAATTAATTAAGGCGGCGCTTTATTATACTTCATTTTACAAAACATCTCAAATTAGTTTTAATTCAGTTTTCTTTAAATGAAAACCTAGAAATAGGTTTATCGAGATTTTAGTTAAAAATTAATTAAGAACACATTTATAGAATTTTACCTTTTTAAATAACCTAATTATTTATATTTTAGAAATTATTTTGACCTTCTGAAGGAATAGTATGATCTAAACACAATAATTTTGATTCAAAATATGGATATGGCCAAGATGTAAATTAGAGATCACTAATACATAGTCCACTTGTAGATAACACGAATAAAATATTTTGAAACTTTTAAATTTTGGGCTAATTACCTTATTGTAGAGAAAGAACTACAAAAATTTATGTATATGTATATTTGGTGTTAAGGGGAGAAAATAAATTTGTATATGTTTCTCATCAAATAAAAGATTACAAGTATTGGTTTAAATAGAACTAAAACCCCTTCCTATTATTTCTCCACTAATAAATCACTTCCACGTAGCACACTTATATACACATTAGCTAAGAAATATAGTATCTATAAGAGAATAAAATATACAACTTATATTTTTATGAAAGAACAACTCTAATATACATGATTTAGAGTTTGTAATTGAACATTACAAATATGCAATGGGTTGAACATTCATTACAAAAGTTTGAATTTATCTTTGCAGCAAGGAGTTTGCTCCTTGGCATCTCAATTCTTATAAAGAAAACAAAGTAGGTCATCCCCCACAAAGTCCAAAGGTCAAACGAGAATTAGCTGTAAGGTAAATATTAAAAACTAGATTTTGTAAACCCTAATTTATTAAGACGGCCGTCTCCTTATTATATTTCATTTTACAAAACATCTCAAATTAGTTTTAATTCAGTTTTCTTTAAATGAAAACCTAAAAATAGGTATATCGAGATTTTAGTTAAAAATTAATTAAGAACACATATATAAAATTTTACCTTTTTAAGTAACCTAATTACCTACATATTTTAGAAATTATTTTGACCTGCTAAGGGAATAGTATAATCTAAACACGATAATTTTGATTAAAAAAATATGGATATGGCCAAGATGTAAATTAGAGATCACTAATACATAATACATAGATAACACGAATAAAATATTTTAAAACATTATTCTAGAGAAAGAACTACAATTTATGTATGTACATGTATATTTGGTATTAAGGGGAAAAAATAAACTTGTGTATACTTCTCATCAAATTAAAAATTACAAGTAGTGGTTTAAATAGAACTAAAACCCCTTCCTATTATTTCTCCACTAATAAACCTAACTGACTACTACTTCCACGTACTAAGAGCATGACCTCCTGTTAGCTAAAAATCCTATGTGGCACTCAGATATAGATATTAGGTAAAAAAAACACCACTCCAACTATATCACCTAGCAAAAAATTTAGATATCCTTCATCTTGTATATCTTCCTCGTATTTATTTCATGTTTAAACCTAAATCTACACATTAGTACGTACACATGCACATTAATACATGCATATATTTATATAATATTTAATACATAAATATTAAAATTATTATTTTATATATAATATTTTTAATTTATATAATATTAAGTGTGAAAATATTGTTCTCTTATTAACAAAATTTATTAATTATTTTTAACAAACAATTATATATTATATTCATGTATTGAATTAAGTATTAACTAAATTTATTTTATTATATAAAGTTTATATATATACATACAAATCTGAAAAATAGGAATAAAATAATATTTTTGAATATAGCTAATGATTATAGTTACTACCACGGGAGTGCATGTTCTTACAAATTTAATAAAATTTTACATATTCCTGATTTCGCTAACCATTTTAGCTATTATGGTTGGAGATGCTCTAAAACCATCTCCAACCACCTGTTAGCTAAAAAGTTTAGGCGGCACAGTTATATAAATATTAGTTAAGAAATATAGTAATACATGTTAGCCAAAAATTTAGATATCATATATCTCATCTTCTATATCTGCTGATCATGTAGCATTAGGGAAAATATTCATATCAGATTTGTGTCAACTTTATCTTAATTTAACCTGACTTTGCACATCAATACACACTTATATTCATATTATATTTATATTTAATATATATGTTATAATTTTATTTTATATTTTAACTTTATGTTATATTAAGTATCAATATATGACTTTCTTATTCACCAATTTCATTAATTATTTTAATAAATATTACATATTTATAAAAATACTACTAAATCTAAACTAATATAATAAAATAAAATGTAAATATAAAATTTTATTTTACATATAAGTATATGTTTTTAAGACAGTATAAGTGTCTTATTATAATTATATAATTATACATTCAATATTTTTTTATTAAATAAATATTTTATTTTTACTTGTATTTATTTAAATATTTAAATTTATTTTAACATGTGAAATTTTATATATAAAATGATTTACAAATACATATAACATACTATTTTTGAATATAACTAATTAATATAGCTAATACACTAGAGCAAATAACCTTACAGATGATGATTTAGCTAACCATTTTAGTTATTAGGGTTGGAGATACTTTAATCCTATTGCTACTAATAAATAAAATATGTTGACTTATTCAAATAAATAAAACAATAAGTAAAACATATAATTTAGATTAAAATCCCAACAATCTCCCCTTAATCTAAATTTTCCTGAACAAATAATAACAGCCACTATGGCTTTTAACCTACTAGTCGGTTTGGCTTTCAATTTTTCTGCCAGTTTGGCACTTTAACATAGCCTGTCTGGCCTGTTGTTTTCCAGTTGCCATGTCTTATTTTCCCTGGAACGCTACGTCTGTCTATAACAAAAATGGTTCATCATCATCCACCTTTGCAAGGTTCACTTTGTGTTTTCGTTCATTGTCTTGTATATATTTATAATATTCTGCAGCGCAGTGTCCAAAGATGTTACAGTTATAGCATTTTATTTTGCTCTTGTCACGTCCACCATTTATGCTATATGATCCTCCACGGGATCTTACCTTCCATTGTTCTGAGTTAACTGTACAGATGATTTCCATTGTCTTCAACATGTCCATGAATCCTCTCTTAATGAACTCTTAGCCACTCAATTAACTCCTCAACATACATGTTGTCCAAGTCACCAAATTGTTCAACAGTTGAAGCAATCTACAGAAAATTTGGTATGACAACACAAGACTCTTCCAATTTATCTCCTAGAGCTCGAATATTACTCACAATATTATTCAGTTTTATAGAGAAATCATCAATATATTTTGTCACCTTTATATGGAGAGCTTCAAACTCTGAACTAAGAGTCTGCACTTTTGCTTTCTGATAGCATCCCAAGCCTATTTGGCAATTTCTTTCTCTGTCCCGGACAACAATTATCATTCAAGGAACTACAACTATTTTGAATATTTACATCCATCTAGTATCATTTTTATAGAAAAATAATTTGTATTTAGGTCGTTCACCTAAATTTTAATGGATTATTGAACCACAAGTTTAATTTTTTAATTAAAAATTAGTAATTAGTTCCTTGTTTTGTCATTTAGGAAGGTTATAATTCAAGAGTATTTTTTTTAATTTAAAGAATAACAACCTTATTTAATATATAAAATAATTTTCTGGGACAATACTAAAATTTTCTAAAACAAACTTATTAGAATGTAACAAAAATTGTGGCATAAAATATATTTTATATTTACAAAACAGAGAGTAGTAATTATTTAAACACAAAATATTTCTAATATATAATTATCATGCACGAAATAACTTCTAATACTATCTCTTATTCAACATAAATATAGAAATAATCATTATTATAAAATCACAAAAGGATGAGGCTCAAATACACCCATACATGATTTAACTGGTCAAATTCACTTCTTTTGTTTTCGTAGGAGGTGCATTCAACTTAAATTTATCAAGAATTTTAACAACCTAATAAATTTTAAAAATTCTTTTGATTTTATTTTCACAAATTCTTTAAAATTATCATTATTTTAGAAAAATAAGATTTTAAAATTATTCTTGAATTTTTTTGTAAAAATAGCATTTGCAACAAAGGACAACTTTTTTTTTTGCATTTAAAGCTGCAAGATGTTATGCATGATACCCTTATGATTTTGATGATAACACTATTAACTAGCTATATCAGCAAGCTAACAAGGTTTTGACAGGTAAATATAAATATATCAGCAAGCTAATAAGGTTTTGACATGCTTATCAGCGAGTTACAATTGAGAGTTGTTTAGGATAATCAGAATTGTTGTTAACTAAAGATTAAATAGGAATGAGTTTGTGTAAGGATTCTATGATATATTTAACGTGTTTATTTTTACTAGAGCTCCACATATATTCAAACACTTTTATTTAGACCATTTTCCATTTTCTAGTAAGTTATTTATAAACGTTTTCTTATCCAAGCAAATTATTTCAAGATTTGTATATTATTTAAACTAAAGATAGACGTTTTTAATAAAAACCTTTCAAATCTATCTTATCTTTAAATTAAACATGTTTTCTAGATAATTTTAATGTTTTGAATTAAAACAAGCTAACTGTGAGACTTGGTCAAAATCGGGAGTTTTGTTCTTCATTCGAAAGTTAGCTTAATCTATAAATACACTTGGGTATACTTGCTTTTAAGGTTGATCCACGAAGTATACACCATACCATCTGAGAAAATACAACTTGCATTCATTGAATATTCTTTATCTGCGATGTTCGTACTTTTGTACGATTTTTCTTCTTTCTTACGCTGAGCTCACGTAAGATTAGAGATGTGGTGCATAAGTGATAAATCTCTCTCGACAAACCAATGGTAAAGTCGTCAAGAAGAGAAGCGGTAGATAGTGACAAATATTACGCTGGGGGTATGAAATGGTTGTAAAAATTATTTAGAAGTGCATTCATATAGACTGCCCTATCATATTTAGAGAAAAAAGGGAGGAGAATGAAGGAAAATGATTAAATAAGTTCATAATGAGGCACCCTCAAATTGGAAGACGATAATATAATTTTTTTAAATTGCTAGGGGTTAAAAATTTCAATCCCATTTCCAATGACATATGAAATTTGGGGTAGTTGTTATGCCCAAAATTTGATACAAAAATTATTCGGCTCAAATTCGGGTCAATTGGACTCAATTAGGGCAAATTATTAAGCAATTGTCTACTTCAAGCTGAATTAGGGCTTACCCTCCTCCAAGGAAAGGAAGGGCATGCCCTCAGGATAACAGAACAAGGGAAGCCCTAACTTGTGAAGAAGTTAGTGCGCGCCCTATTGTATTATTTAGAAGAAGGTGGAGTTTTAGTCAGATTCCTTGGAAGCTTCATGATGCTGGAAAGATGATAGATCCATATTATTATATATTATTAATACATATTTTATGTCTGTTTTAGTACTTTTATTAATAATTATATTACTTTGTTTTGTAGGAAAATAAATAAAATTAGAATTTGAGTTGGTAAAGGTGCAGATAAGGAAGGAGGTGGATTATTCTAGAAGCCAAAGTAATTGAAAGATAAATAGAATACTTATTGGAGAAGAAGAAGGATTTACTTTAAGAATCCTACTTGTATTCCAAGACCCAAAACCTCATATTTCCCTATATTATTGGGGTCTCCCCTCTTGTATTTTACACATCCAAGACACCCCAACACAATCCAAGACACCCAATTAGTTGTTTATTTTGTTCATATTTTTATTATGTGTAGCTAAATTTATTCCCTAGGATGAAGATAAAATTAATTTAATTGTTTTTATATCTTCTCGTTCCTATTATTTGATTCTCATGATTTTTCTTTGTGCTTAATTGTTCAATTGACAAAGTGATTTTGATATATTATTATTATCGGATTTATTTTTCATAGCCTATGATTGCTCTGTGAATTTTTGATGGGTTATTGTTAGATAACAAGTTTCATAGTATATGCTTGTCTCGTTAATTGATATACGTTATTTTTGTGAAGAAAATAGAATTGATTTTAGGATGAGTTGATATTAATTGTGATTGATTAACGGATTCAGATTCCTAGTATTTTCATATTAATTGTTATTTGATATTTACGTTAAACAAATCTTATCTCAAATCTATTTGTCTAGTTAGCCTGATTTAAATTGTTAGGGTTTTGAAAATTTGTAGTCTCTGTGTATCGACCTGTAATTGCTACAACTAAATACCGTGCGCTTGCAGTTCTTATATTTTTACACATCAAGTTTTTGGCGCCACTGCCGGGGACTATTGTTAATTTACACTCCTTGATATTTAATTCTTCGGACTAGTTTTTTATTTTCTCTTTTTTATTTTTAGAAAATCGTGAAGCGGAGGAAAGTTTGGACAATAAGATCTCAAGAAGGACTAGTCGTCTCTTTTGAATTTTTTGAAAGCGCTTTTCGGTATTCCGTATCACCTCTCTATTTTTTCTTTCTCACTTTTATTATTGAAAATTCAAAAAAAAAAATTTGAAAAACCCAAAAATAGTAGTTAGTTAATTGTTAAAACCAATTTGTTGCATCATTAATTCTTTCATGTAGGATCACATCATCTAGATTTTCTTTTTGTATTTATTTCTTTCCATCTTATACAATTGTGGTGATTGCTGGAGGAAAGAGGTACGTACAATTTAGAATAATACACGTAGTGTAGTGCTTCCATAAGTATTTATTATCTCATTCTTTGTGTGTTGCATCATCTTATCAATCTTAAGGGCGACACCCCATTACAAGATAAAGGTGAGGGATTTCATCACCCCTTCATTGGTCCACAAATCGCTAATTCCTTCATCTTGCATTAACCTACCTTAAAAAAATTAAGTAGACGTTAGCCTTGTTAAGACGAAAACACACGCTAAAATTACACGCAAGTATACGCGTTCGCAAGTAGTATAAGATATAAATCAGATTTGTACCCACAGAGACTCTTTTTAGTTAACTTAAGATTATGCACCTATGCAAGAATGGTATGGCTATCGCTCAATGCTAAGACAATAACAAGTTGACATGTTTATAACTAAGATTAAACTAACATGCAATTAACTAAGAATAAAAGTGATTGAATTAACTATATTAGACAAACATGGGATTTTAACTTCATTAAATACTTCATTCAAAGTCATTGTTCTTAACCTTAGCATGCAATGGTGATGACAACTAATCCGATAACACGAAACTAGTAAACGCCAACTTTCGTTGTACGAACACCCTACTACTAGACATCCATAAAAGAGATAAAAGCTGAATAGACACCAATTATGTTGAAACCCTATATGTCTACAGAATTTGACAACATAAAGGTTTAATGAACAAGTTATCTATCGTGATTACATAGGGCAAGTAAGATGGTTAAAATTACCTACGAATCATGCATAATAAATACATGAACCTATGCTAGCATGGCAAGTTCTAAATCTCTATATTCACTGTCGCTTCAATAGAGATTAACAAACTATCTTATATGTTCGCGACGCACATAAGACGAATACGCACAACCAATAGTAGGATATCATACAATCACCACACACTTTTTGATCTGATTTTTAGGAAGTCGAACAATTTTTGCCAGTCATCCTGAATCTCCTGACTGAATATATATTTTTTTCACATGTAAATTAGACATGTAAGCAAACAAGAAATTGATATGCATGTAACCTGTTATTAATTGTCACTACTTTTAGTTTCATACTAGTTATGAGAATCAATAATAAGAGAATAGGATATGCAACTTATATTTTTATGAAAGAACAACAATAATATACATGATTTGAAGTTTCCGATTGAACATTACAAAGATGCAATGGGTTGAACATTCATTTCAAAAGTTTTAATTCTATCTCTCCGGTGAGAAGTTTGTTCTTTCCCATCTCAATTCTTTGGAAGTTTCATTTAGAAAACAAAGTAGGTCGTCAAGAAATCGAGCATTTAATCACAAAGTCGAAGGTTATATCAAAATACAAAATTTAAATTAGCGCCCAGGTAATTGTTTGAAATTAGGTTTTGTAAGCCCTAATTACATCATTAAGAGGTGCAGCCTCCCTATTATACTTTATTTTAGAAACTAGGTTTTGTAAACCTAGTTACATAATTAAAGCGGCCCGCCTCCATAATATACTTTGTTTTATAAAATATCTCAAAGTAGTTTTAATTGGGTTTTCTTTAAATGAAAACCTAGAAATAGGTTTATTGAAATTTTAGTTAAAAAATACATAAAATTTTACCTTTTAAGTAAATAATTATTTACATAATTTAGAAATAATTTTGACGTGCTAAGGGAATAGTATGATCTAAACACGGTGATTTTGATTCCAAATAAGGATATGGCCAACATGTCAAATTAGAGGTCATTAATATATAGTCTATCTGCAAACAACACACAAAAAAATATTATGAAACTTTTAAATTTTGGGCTATCATCTTAACTATCCTTTACCATCATGATTTTTGCATAAAAGTGATATAACTATTTTATTTCCAATTATCCATGTACTCACATAACTTATTTAAATGAGTATAAATTTTTTTTAATATAAATGCAAATATTATTATAGCTATAAAATTTATTTAGAAAATTACAACTCTGTAATTAAAAATATACTATATCCTCACATAATCCCCTTACTTATCACTCAGGGCATTTCTCTCTTACTTTTAAACATAATTCTTATTATTATTTTTGCTGACTAAGTTTTACTGTAAAAAATAATTAAAATATATTTGTCGTAAAGAAAATATCAATCCGCATGTTTTGTAATAAATCAAATAATGAGTATAAATTTTTTTTAATATAAATGCAAATATTATTATAGCTATAAAATTTATTTAGAAAATTACAACTCTGTAATTAAAAATATACTATATCCACACATAATCCCCTTGCTTATCACTCAGGGCATTTCTCTCTTACTTTTAAACATAATTCTTATTATTATTTTTGCTGACTAAGTTTTACCGTAAAAAATAATTAAAATATATTTTTCGTAAAGAAAATATCAATCCGCATGTTTTGTAATAAATCAAATAACAGATTTTTAAAAATAGAAAATTTTTCTTTTTAATATATCTAATCAATTTATCTCAATATTTAATGTTAATATTACATTTTATATGTAAATATTTAATATATTTAAAAATATTAATTACTACAATTATTTTGAATATTTACATCCTTCTAGTATCATTTTTATAGAAAATTAATTTATATTTAGGTCGTTCACCTAAATTTTAATGAAATATTGAATCGTAGGTTTAATTTTTTAATTAAAAATTAATAATTAGTTCCTTGGTTTTTCATTTAGGAAGGTTATAATTCTGGAGTAAGTTTTTTAATTCAAAGAATGACAGCCTTATTTAATATATAAAATAATTTTTTTTGGACAATACTAAAATTTTCTAAAACAAAGTTTATTAGAATGTTACAAAAATTGTGACGTAAAATATATTAATTTATATTTACATAACAGAGAATAATAATTATTTAAAAATAAAATACTTGTAATATTCAGTTACCATGAAAAGAATAACTTCTAAAACTATCTCTTATTCAACATAAAGATAGAAACGGTCATCAATAGAGTATATGCAACACATTACTATTTTGATGTAATTTTTATATCAAAATAGTGTCAAAACTATACTATTTTTAAATTCAATTACAAACCATCAAAATCAAATTTTACACTATATTATATAGGTTATTTTATTATTAAAGTAAATAAAATAAAATTAAAAATAATAAAATGATTGAATATAAATGAAACAAATTTGTTCTTAATTAGTACGGAGTAGTAAAGGAAAATAAGGGCAACATGATAATATATAAAAATTCTAAAAACTTAGTGTGACATCAAAAATTTGGTGTAATTTTGGTATGACACCAAAATATATAATTTTTAGAATTTGGATCAAGAGAAATTTTACACATATAAAAGTGTAAATTTAAAGATGGGTCCCAAATGATCTTATAAAATCACACACCTAAGTTTTTTACTTTCTAAAATAATCCGAAAACAGACCAGGCTCAAATACACCCATACATGTTTTTACCCTCAAATTCACTTCTTTTGTGTTACAAGGAGGTGCATTCAACTTAAATTTTCTAAGAATTTAAACAACCTAATTTTAAAATTCTTGATTTTATTTTCATAACTTCATTAAAAATATCACTTTTTAAAAAAAATACGATTTTAAAATTATTCTTGAAACAAATTGTAAAAATAGCATTTGCAACACAAGACAACTTTTTTTTTTGCATTTAACAGTGCAAGATGTTATGCACACCAACTAATTATGTTTAATTTTGATTATGTTTAATTTTGATTGATTTAAATTACAAATATTGTTACAAAGTTGAAAATAATATTTCCGCAAATATTTTGCAAAAGAAATATTTCTTTTATAATTTTCTTTTAACAAAATTATATTTTGCACAATAAATTTTACAAATAAAAAGTATTTTACAAAAAAGTTTTCACCCGTGGATTTTTTTGAAAAAAAAACTATATAATTTTTCCGAAATATCTCAATATTTAAAAAAATTATTATAATCGTAGTTAAAAACCATCAAATGTTGATAAAGTTTTTAAAACTCAAAATGATTAAACTTCTAAAATCCAAAAAGTACATTTAAATTAAATATGATCTCTCCGATTATAAATTATTTTGAATTTTTATTTATAAGGATAGCCTGGGCCATGGTAGATTTATATTTCTTTCACCTTCTTATATCTAGGGGTACCTTTTGTTGGTTGGTGAAGTACCAACAATTTTTTTTTATGATATTGGCCAATCTGAAGTAAAAATTTTGAAATTATCAGGCATCAGACAAACCAACACCGTAAATTGTAAAAAATCAATTTAAAGTCAATAACTAACTACCCTCTTGGTCCTCTGACTTGGCCATGTTTCCCCACCGATCCGAAACCAAATCGAAACCAAAAATTGGACCTCTACCTGGAAAAACAAATATATACTAGACTAGGAAGAAAAAGATGTCCACTTAAATATCCTAACAACAAACAGCTACTTAAACCTGGAAGAAAATTCAGGGTGCATTCCCTTCGCATCGGTTAATCTAATGACCTATATATTATCCGGTCTCTAATGTCAACTGAGCTCCATGCCTCTCTTATATCTCTGCTTGTGTCTCATTCTTTGTTATGATAGACCTGCAACACAGCAAATAATATTATTCAATGATGACCTGAAGAAACTCGGAGGTGTTTTTATTTAATCAGGTCATCATTTAGCAGGAAACCGGAACAATGGAGGGTAGTATAGGGCTAAACTTGCTAGCATCTTTTTCATTTCTTTCTTTCCATTTATTGGGATGATTACACAAGTGCAACACTAATTAGAGCAAGTCCAATAGTGTCTTAAGAAATGCCTTGTAAATATTATAAAATATGATGTCACAGTAATTTAGGACAATATTCTCATGTATACTCCAACAACAATGCCTTATAGTTGTGTCTTATCATTAAAATAATATTATATTTGAATTATATTTGAAGGGAATGGAAAAGATGACAGAGAAGATAAGTGTAAAAAAAGGAGGGAAATAATTTTTTATTGAAAAATTTGAAATAAGGCATGCCTAGTAGAGCCTTAAAAATGAGGCATGTGATGAATGTCCTAGTATTTTAAAACACTAGCAGGACATTGTTGGAGCACCTAATTATTCAAAATGCCTCAAATTAGAGTTTAGGACAACAATATAAGGCATTATTGGACTTGCTCTAATAAGAATATTTTCTAATGGAGTGCATGAAAGGATGTAAAGGTAGATTATATAACTTCACCTTCCAAGGAAGTATTACTTTTACATCATCTGTATCAACATAAACATATTTTATCTCCACAAGGCTTATCATCCACAATAATATACTCCCTCTGTTTTTTTTTATTAGTCACTTTGATTGTTACACACATATCGATGTACTTTGACCGGATAGTTAAAAATATAATTTTAAAAAATTTATTTTTGTGAATTAAAATATAAGTTGTCTACTTTTACTTGCAAAAGAAAATTTTACAAACGATAATTCTGACTAGCCGGTCAAAACACATTGGAATGTGTGCAAACGTCAAAGCGGAAAATAAAAAAAGAGGGAGTAATAAACACATTTTTAAATAACAAGTGCAATAAGGTGTACTATACCACAATACAACTGCTTAGTTAGCTGTTTACTATTTTGGTGATGCAATGTAATAACATAACATTCCAAGTATCTTATTTGAGTACCTCTTTAGAGTGAAAAACATTAATAAGAAATGAGATAGGAAAAGTGATTTAAGAGATTGCATACAGTACCTGTTTCTCAGCCTCTGTAAGTCTGCTCCATAAAAGCCAAATTTTCTTATTCATGACCTTCTCTTGCCTGTCGTACATAGGCTGTAGCTTGTTGAAATTCTCAGCATAGAAATAGCTATACCCACTACTACTACTTTCCTCGTGCCAGGAGGGATCCCCAAACCTATTTCGGCTTCGGCGACGAGGTACAGCAGTATTATTAGAATTTTGAGCCATCTGTGATTCTGTAGGGGTGTGATAAATGACCCCCTTTAACTGCTCAGAGCCCAGGTTCACAGTAACTACATATCCACTGTCAAATTTTGCATCAATTGTTCCGATCACTGAGCAACCAGGCTCCAAGTTGGAGCCACCTGTATATAAATGAAAACAAATCTTAAATACAAGTTTATAACGATATGCATGTCCAATAAAGTATATTGAAAATGAAACATAGGGTATATAATGCTCAATATCTTTAAAGATATATCTTATGCAAATTTGATACACATAATATAATGTACTAGATGATGTAGCATAACAATATCAAGTCCAAACCTATAAAAACACCAGAAAAAATGATAATTATTTAACGCATACTAGGAATTCCGTATACTCCAGAACAACTGAGTGAGTGTGGTCGTCGTATTTAAAAGCACGGAGGAAAGGATGAGATTTTTTTTAAAAAATAATAAACTCTATATTTTAGGAATATTAAAAGGCGATGTAGTCTTGTTTTCACCCAAGAAAGTATGAATCTGCATTACACCCCCTGCAACGCAAGTACTCATAAGCACAACACATCTTAAGTGCTCAAACTAAGCATCTAACTCACCATTTTAAGGTTACAAAATCTGTCCTAAAGCATGAACTAAAGCTTTCTACTCAGATCCACATAAAATCTAAATTTACAATGACTTGATTGAAGAGATATTTTCAGAAGTTTCTGATGAGCTAAATTTAGCTACTTAAGTAAAGGACTAAAGGGGGACCAGTAAATTTGCAAATTTCTGATCATCAACCAAAGGCTTCTATATTATAAACTATACCTAGATATTTGTAATATATACACATATTCCGGACAGATATTCATAAATACTATCTTTTTTATCTAATTTATCTGTCAGAGAAGAAGATGAATTAACATATAACCACGAGCCTAAGCATTAATCACTACCCTTCAGATTTACTTATGCTTCCTCAAGCTTACGTATCCAATCTACGAATAGCTTGCTTTAGTCTTCATCTTTACGTAAGGTAATCCGGAACAAAAGAGGCAGCCGAATCCCCCCCCCCTTCCTATTCTGGTATCTTAGCGTAACATGTTAAATAAAAAGCTCTTTCCTGATAGCCTGATACCATGAGATTCCACCACATGTTATACTAGACCGAAATCAAAACATATTATATTGGAACTGAGAATAATGTCAAACTTAGACACTAATCTAAAACTAAAAAGTCTGAGATCCTGTTAAGTAGTCAAGTATGTATTAGCGGGATAACTGGATAAGAGTTGTCTTGCCTGAAAGGTGATGCGCAGTAGCACTGTCCTCCAAGAGATTTCGAGTTGGAGATCCATTGACAATTGTGCTTACTGAATCTGTGACAACGAAATTGGACCTATTTTTATATTCAAGTCTATAGGATAACTTGTGTTAGCAGACAGAAGTATCGGTAGAGTGAATAAGCAAGTACCAGTAGCTAGTACAGGACGAGTTTTTTGCCGGAAGTAATAAACCTGCTCAAAATGATAAAGCAAGGACTGATAATACTTCCTTAAAACAAAAGATGCGCTTGTTATGGTAGATGGGTATTTGAAAATCATTGTGACTTCCTTCCATTTGCGATCTTTTACAACCTGAGAGAAATTATGATATATCAATATCATATTTTTCAGCAAATATTGCATACATTTAAATTCAACTTTATTCGATGGCAAAACATGCAAACATTAAAAAAAATCTGGCCTTGCCAAAATGATATAGACAAAAATCTAAATGGCGGTAGCCTTAAAAATTTCAACTTAAACTTTTCCTTGCTTACAGAAAATTAAAATTTGCAGCAAATAACTAGTCCAAGAACATAGCAAGTTAACCAATTCCTAGAAACTAGCAGAAAAACAAGAATTACTCCCTCCATCCGACAATAGAAGTCTCTTTTGGGAGAATTTTCCTATATGATATGTCCACTTCCAACTTCCAATGCAAATATGTGGACATTATTCCAAAATTACCCTTCTTAAAAATTGTATAACAATTAATGAGGGGTGAGTAGAGCTAGAGTCTAAAGTAGTTTATATTTTTATGAAATTCATGCATTAATGATGGGTATAAGTTAAAATGTATCATTTCATAATGTTTTCTTAATAAGCATAAACATTTGAAAAGAGACTACTATCATAAGACGGAGGGAGTATTTTTTCGGATATTCTGAATGGTACCCTTGTGGTTTGGATTTTTCAAATTAGTACCACTCCTTTATTACCTAATTACTTACGAGTGGTACCCTTGTATTATAGTTTTCACATATATTATACCATTTTGTTATCCAAACCCATTATGTTATCTACACTTTAGAGGAACGTTAAAAGCTTAAAATCTAAGGCTACATACGTAAAAATAATGGCATACGCTGCAAAGTGAAAATGTAAATTAAGAAACTGGTATACTGGAGAATATTTATAAACATAATTTGGTTTTTTTAGTTCATATATTTTGAAGGATGATGTGTTTATATGTAATATGTTGTTAAAGTTGTTGAAAGGTAATTAGGTCATTTATTTATATAACATTTGAATGACGGAATGACATGACATACACGAAACTTAAAACACAAGGGTACTCCTCGTAAATTAAAAATAAGAAAATTGAACCATTTGGAGAAGTCAAAACCAAAAGAGTACCATTGAGAATATCCCAAAAAAATTACAATGTATGAAGATCAAAACATGCATAAAAGTTGTAACAAATAAATGATATATTGTATTAATCAACATAGACCAATATTACCAAAAGTGTCGAAGTAGCGGACAAAATTTCTAGTGCTTGCGTGAAAATATTTAGCAGATACAATTTTATATAATTTTCATATTCATATATTTACAAGTATGGAATTATAACAATTTAACAATTTCTTAGTACAATATTTATTTTTATATTATCTTTATATTTATCAATATTTTGTGATATTATTTTTTTTAAAAAAATGGCAACTATAACATAAAATAATAGGGTCCAAACTATAAATTGTGTAAATCTATAACTTCTTAAACCAAAGGCTTTCAAAGCCTAACCTGCAAAAACTAAACCGTGGATTGTGTTATTTGACTATGTTGTCTTCACTGATACGCCACAAAGGAAGCTGGCTGCTCATCGGAATAATAGGAAATTTTAGGCTGTTATCTGTATTCCATTTCTAAGAATAATATTGTAGCTTCACACAATTCACCCATTAACACGATTTGGCAAGCTGTCAATAGATGATCGAAGAATTTTGCATAGATTTGACTAGTCAGCTTAGACCAGTGTTTTAAAGCACGACAAAGACACATACTGGAGCATTTTCTCATGAAAAATTAAAGCAGGATAGTCAAAATGTTTTAAGACGCTTAGCAAAAAAAATATTTGTTTCAAGACAGTCATATGTCCTTAAGACTTCAGAGTACCAGCTATGATGTTTATCCCGCACACACACACACACATACACACACAAACGCGCACACACACACAAACGCACATGCACGCACGCACACACACACACACACATATATATTCATTTATTTATTTATTTATTTATTAAAATGACATTTAACACTATCAAATCATAGACCACAAATTATCATTTGCAGAGTAGCAACTACTATCTAGTATAAGTTTATCCATCTGTATGACTTCACATTATAGCATATATAAGTCTGAGACCAAACTTGATAAAATTTATCTTACAGAAGGTAGGTAAATGCTTATCACTGTTAAAAAAACTGATGGAAACAAATATACAACCCCTACAGATATGAACATACCATCTCTACGGATATAAACATAGCTCTAAGGCTAATGTACAGTCAATCAGATGATTTGAAAATAGCACGGTACATTTGTTACCATACCTTTTCGATACCACCTCGAGATGTAACCTCAACAAAAAGGCGATGCAAATCTAAAGCAGTTCCTCCAATGGTAGGGACCCTGCAAAGCAAAAAAAAAGTACAATTTCACTTCAGACTTGTCTCCACTCCCACCCTTTTTAGAAGAACTAAATACAGGTTTAGAGCAGATCACCAATGGAGCATCCTCACTGAATAAGGACACAAGTAATATATTTTAAACTGCGATCATGTAGAAGGTAGAACTTGTTCTAGCATTAGTTCCCAGTTCCTTTATTAGGATGAATCTCACATCATGTAACACATTATCAATTTTCAAAGAAAAATTTAAATCTTGCTCACTGTAGTATGAAACTTGCTTGGATAACGCAAATCACCAACCCACGTGATATTCCCCACCGATGCAAAAGACCATATCAAGATTGTACATTATATTAAGATACGTCAATCCCTAGCAATACAGCAGAAGCGAAGTGGATACCACTCTTCTCTTGGTGAGAAGAGCTTGAGGATTAGAGCCTCGTATGTCATGGTAAAGGTCCCGCCAAAACCTTGCTTTATGTGTTGTCCAATCTAGAACCTTTATATTAATATTATCTTATAAATCTAAAGAGTAAATACAACAATATGTATGTGCAGAAATATAACATCTTGCACATAGTTTTCAGGTCAACTTTTCATCTAACATTCAATTTACTCAAGTAATTAAATATTAATTCAATTGAAAAATCCAGCAAAATAATTTCAAGCTCTACATAGTTCAGCCTGAAACCAAACACCCATTTTTTATAAGCCCAAGTGATAAGTCTCTTACATACAAACAAATCTATCAATCATTGTCCAAAATATCCTATTTTATTGTGAACATTATATGATCGCGGAGAAAACTAAAGCACATCAAAACATACCAAGTGCATCCTGCTAACAAAGCAAAATCTAAGAAGGTAAAATGACACGAAGTTTACCTCTACCCTTAGGATTAGAAGGTTGATTCCACGAAACCCCTTACGTGATTATATAAGAAAAACAGCGAAAGAACATTCAAAATGAGAGCTATGAAAAAATTCATGCACTAACATGTTGTACAATGATGAAAGATTGTAAAAACTACCAACATTGAATCTTTCCAACTTACCAGAAGTATCAAATAATTCCAATCCATCAAATCAAGTCCCCATAGAGATTTAAAACCTTCGTGTTTAGTCTCATTTGCTCATTTTGTGTCTTTGGTGACATAAATTACCCAAACTATCACAATCGACACTACTTACATACGCCGAAATAGGCTTGACTTCTAACTTTCGTCAAAGACACCATTCAATATTATATCCATTATGACGTGACCCCATGTCCATAATTACCCTAACCTTGTAATTACCATTGTTGCAGCTCATAACCCTCAGACTACTCTTGTTTCTCGCTATACCATGAACACAATCACTCTATCCATTCTTTTCATAAGTTCTGTATGTGACTAACTAGCCTATGACTAAGTGGCGTAAGAAATTACATTCGGCTTGTTACCAGACGAATGTAATTTCTTATGCCATTCACACACACACAAGGCCACCTGCTGTCCGCTATATATAACATTGGGTAAACTTTGAGAATTTCACATATGCAAAACAACCCATTATTGTCATTATAAAATTGAGTACCCTAACAAACACAAACAACCTAAATTTAAACCCATTTTAGAGAAACAAGATTATCAGTATTTAAATAATACCCATAAATTTAAAATAAGAAAATGTAATTAAAAATAATAAGGCAAGAGGAAAAGACTTACTTAAATTTAGAACCGAAAGAAGCATGAAAATTATGAAGCTTTTCAAGAAAAAGAAGAGAGTTTTGAACAATATCAATGTATTCTGCCTCGGGTAAAGGGTATGATGAAGAAGATGGAGACACAATAGTAGTAGTTGTTGCATTCTCACTTGACATTTTAGCGGAGATCAGTGAAGATTGCGAATCAAACCTCCGTGTGTGTCTATTTCTGTGTGTATGCGCAGCGGATATTTTATACGAGGAGTCCTCAAAAACCCCAAATCTAATACCAATTCCAAACTTATTTTTCAGTTCCACTTCCACCTGTCTGTTCCTAAAGTCCTGCTGTTTACATACTTCTCCATTTTATTCATTAGCTAAGATTACTCCGATACCGGATTATATTATAATTATTTTATAAAAAATTATTTTGAAAAATTTAATTTGAATTATATATAGTAATATTATATTTTTATTATAATAATAATGAGAGTAGAATAAAATAATAAATACGAAAATTGAAAAAATAATATTACCCAAATTACAAATATAGATTATCAACTTTTTATTAAACATAAAAATATAATAACGCATATTTGTGTAAATAAAATTAATTTTGAATAAGATAAAATTAATAAAGAAAATGAAATTATTGAAAATTATTATTTTAATAATATAAAAATGAGGAAAAAAGACAATGAGAAATGAGTAAGATAGAAATGAGAAATGGGTAAAAGAAAAAGAATTAGTGAAGATAATAAATGAAAAAGAGAGGTTGAAAATAAATTAAATGAGGAGATTGTTAATATAAGATGACATCAGCAAAATTGATAAGAGCTGACACATAGGATTTGATGATGTAAACTCTTAAGGGAGAGCTTGACACATAAAATAGGTTCTCGTGCAGATTCTCGGTTATATTATAATTATTTTTTGAAAAGTATTTTAAAATAATTTAATTTAAATATATATTAATACAATATTTTTAATATGTAATAATGAGAATAGAATAAAATTATAATTATAATTATGAAAAATTAAAAAATAATATTTTTCAAATTACAAATATCGATTATCAACTTTTTATTAAATATAATAATGAATATTTAACTTTTCTCCTCCATTTATAGTAACAGATGATGTGGCAATGATGCATATATGCATCCTTGGTTTCAAATATAGAACCAAGGATGCATATTTGCATTTAAGTATGGCACCCTTTTGGAGTTGAGTTTTTTTGCATTTGGTGCTATAATATAGCAATAGCACCAAAGATAGCATTGTATTGGACGAGTTTGACACCTAAGCTAGGATGATGTCAGTTGTACTTTATTTTAGTATAATATAGATTTGTCCTTTATAGATACCAGAGATAAGAATTATACTACTACTAAACCGTAAACAAATTATAACATTTGTAATTTTATTATTTTATATAAATAAATTATAAAAAAATATAATTAAATATTATTGAGATTAATGAAGTTAAAATATTTACGTACTATTTGTATGTATCATATTATTGAACGGTTCAAAATTTTTTATACTTAAAATTTTAAAATGCCCTCCTCCTACCACAGTATAAAGGTTGATTCGCTCCGTAGGTGCAAAGTCGATGATTTGCTAATTTTTTTCTTAAATATTGTTTTCTTAATTTTTTTCTTGATTTATTAATTATATTATTATATTATAATTTTAAATATTAAAATTAATTTTGAAAGTGTTTCACTCTGAAGTATCTTAAAAGAGAAAATATCAGATTAAAAATTTTAATTCTAAGTTATATGAGAGGAACAACTTTTTAGAAATGCAACTGCTTGAATATGAAAATGCTAAGAAAAAATGTCTAGGTGTAAAATATGAGTTGATGAGGATATTAAAAAAGGAAGAAATTCTTAAAAGACAATTAAATCTTGAAAAAAAGTTAATTGCCAAATGGAAGGAATCTAGGGATGTAGCAACTACATTTACAAATCTTCTGTGAAGATACTTCGAATAGGGAGAAAAAGAAATTTGGACGAGATGTTACTACTGATAACTATTCATCAATAAATAATATTCATTCGTTGAAGGAAGAAAAATCAAGAGATGAAAATTATTTTCTAAAATCAGTACTTGCAAACTGGACATATCATTTGAAGATGTTGAACCAGTAAGCAAGATCTCTTTAAGGAGATAAGGAAGCAAAACCAAAAGATTTGAGTAGAGCAACATAGGATACTTATCCAACAGAAGATTAAAAGGAGAACTTAATTCTCATATTAGATCAAGAAGCAGGAACAACAAGAATGGAAAAGTAGGGATTAACAAGCATAACAACCACACTCTTGACAAATTTGTATCAAGAAAATCCTATGTCAAGTTTGGCAGTATTAATCATTTACCTAATATAAAATCATCACCACTCCTAACAAGTATATTTCACTCATTCCTGCGAATGTCTTTCCAAACTTTCCTATTTAGTCAGAACTACAGTTACATACCAAACAATTTTAATCCTTATTACTCTTCTCAAAGTTTACAAGGAAAGAATAACATGTCTGCATCTTCATTCAATAAGATGCACTTTTAAAATCGCTCATCTGACTTTAACACTATTTCTTTTGCTGAAAGACCATCACCTAGAGTAAAAGTGGACCTTAACCCTTCTCATTCTAAAGCAGCAAAAGGGTTCAAGGAAAAGAAGGCAATCAACATGATTAGTGCCAAAAAGATCTGGGTACCTAAATCAGTTTGAATTGGTTCTGATTTGTGCGGGAAAAGATGAAGAATATTTGGTATATAGACAGTGGTTGTTCATGTCATATGACTAGAGATTAATCCATGCTCACGAAGTTTGAAGAAAAAGTCGGCCCAAACATCACCTTTGGATATGACAGCAAAGGTCATACTATGGGATATGGCTTAATCTCACTTGGAAATGTCATCATTGATAATGTAGTACTAGTTAAGGGACTCAAGCATAATTTGTTAAGTGTCATCCAACTATGTGATAATGATTCTAAAGTCATTTTTAACAAAGAAGCATGTGTTGTCATCAACCAAAATGACAACAAGGTCCTTTTATCTGGAAAGAAAAAAGGAAATGTGTATTTAGTCAATCTTACCTTAACTGATGATGAATCAATGGTTTGTCTACTCAGCAAGACAAACAAGGATGAAGAACGGCTAGAACACAAGGAGCTGTCTCGTTTGGACATCTCAGTCAAAAGAAATTCTACTAAAGAATTATCAGAATTGAGAGTATCTAAGAAGGGTCTCAATGAAGCTTATTAATTTGCTAAGAAGAAGAATCTCATGAGAAGAAGACAGAGTCATTATTCTGACAATCACCTACAATTCCTACATGTGAATCCAATGGGATCAGTTCATGTCTTGTATCTAGAGAAATTCCACTCTATGATCACTTATGTCATCTCAATATTTATATGGATATTTTTAGAGCTCTTGAAACTAAGGGCTATTGAGATTAACATTAGCGACACTAAGGAACTTTACTTAAGTAAAGTAAATACTCCTGAGTTTTCTGTTTCAAGGACTTCACAGTAGAATGGAGCAACTGAAAGAAACAAGAGATTACTCAGAGACGTCGGAAGAGAAACACTTGGAGAATCAAAGATAATCAGATATCTCTGGAATGAAGCCATTTTCTTTACAAGCTCAACTCAGAATATATCTTTGATCAATCAAGTCTTAAAAGGGAAAATAATTTGGGGACTTCTTCATGACTTTGGATGCATCTGTTCCAGCTTGAATAAAAGAGTGATTCTTGTCAATCTTGAGGTTTATGCTGAAGAAGGAACATCTGTGACTGCTTATCAAGAAGAATCTATACAATCAGCAGTCTAACAGATAGAATAAGAATTGTTATGGAATCAATCCATGATCACAAGAAGACTCAAGAATTGGTAGATCATGATCTTAAAGATTTTCTCAATGAGAAGATAAGAAAATTGACTGACAAGCTGTTGGCTATGATGTGTTCAGAAAGCTTAAATTTGTCAACGGCTAATCCAAGACATAAGACATGTGAAAATGTCAGTTGAAAAATAAAATGAAATAGCCATTGATCAAATTTATCAAGACAACCATCGATCAAAAAGAGCTAACCATTTATGAGATTTTAGTCAACAAAAACTAGGTTGTAATCAACTGTTGATATAACTCAGAAAGACTCTCAAGAAAATATGACTATCTGCAGCTCAAAAATGTTTCTTTGTCAACAGCAAATTATCTTATCTAAAGAAAGAGACAATCAGTCACTTTATCATCTTATCTTTTTGAGAGATATCTATCAGAAAATGAATCAGAGGAATCACTTCAAGAAGAATACCTACACAGCAAACATATGCTCAAGAAAAAACTCAAGAAACTGAAAGAAATTCTTCTAGAATAAACTTGATTTGCACTTAAACAGTAACTGTCAAATCAACTTGAGATAAACAAAGTCAAGAAGTTGGTGCTTAGATAAGAAGACAAGTCTGTCAGAGGGATCTTTTGAGAACTCAGGAACATGATAGATGGAGATAGCATGACTTCACGGAATAAATTCACTACAGCTGCAGACTATCTACAGAAAGTGAAGATTGATAATAATCGTCTTAATGATGACAAATACAGAAGGAATCAATTTCTTTCATGTATGTTCAGTTAGTGTAAGCTACACAATCGATCAGAACTGAAATATGGAGTGCTTTCCTTGTTGGATTTCGAGCACATAAACGCAACGGAAACAGTAATTTAAAACGTGAAAAATCAGAATTTTCGAAACCCACCGCAGGATCCATGCAAAAAACAGATATTTAATTCGTAGATCAGATTGTTTACCTTAAGAAGTTTTACGATTATGGTTGTCAAAAGGAGATCCTAGCTTTAAACGAAAACCACGTATCCCGCCTTAACGATCTATGCCGTACAGGTATCCACACGAAATCCGGTATGGAGGAGCGTGTACTAGCACCAAGAACGAACCTGTTTTCCCCTCTCTCACTCTCTCACCTTTAGCTGCTAGGGTTTTATGTTTTTTATCTAATAAAAATGTAACCCTAATTTTAGCCTTAAGGATGTTTATATAGAGAGGCCAAAAACAGTCCTTACCCTAATCCAAGTTAGAGTTTATTAAAATCTGAAATTCTATTTATTTAATAATTAAGTTTAACTCAATTACTAAATAACAACTAAATTTTGGATTTAATAATATACAAATTTGAAATTCATTTATCCCATTAATTAAGTCCGACTTAATTAATAATAAATAATTCAAATTTCCTTTTTTAATTCAAATCTGAATTTGAATTAAATATTCCTCCATGCTTTCTTTGTGCGACCCTATAGGTTATTATTACGTTGGCAACGATTTTAAATCTAATTTAAAATCGTAAAAAATGAGCGGCATCTAGTAATACATCATTGCTACCCAAGTAATAATAATTGAATCGGTGATCGATTAAACCTTTCGTGAATAATGTACAATGTAATATAATCCTTTTAACCACATATTATAGATTACACTAGTGGCATGTAATGTGTCATCCTCATCAATGTTTAATCTAGGTTTCCTTGATCAATGAGTAGACTATCATATCAAATTAATATATGAGCGTTTCCACGTATTTCATAGTCTAGCTCACACAAGAGGCCAATAATATCACTCCTAAAATAGGAGGGTTAAATCCCATCTAGATCATTCATATTTCTCACACGATTCATAATATACCCAATATCCATTTTTATCATTACCCGGTCAAGGATAACTTTTAATAGAATCAATGTATATTAATTCTCGTTTAGAAATATAATGACTTCAGGTCTAAGGACCATTACATCATTATCACTGTGAGAATTACTTATGACACAACAGACATGTAGAATCTCACATCGGGTCTGTCTGGCACCATGTACATATAGATATGCCTGTGTCTTTGACTTTAGTATCACTATACATATGATCAATGAGATGTGATCATCAGTCAACAAACACACCAGTCTTAATGTATTATTATTGTCCCTTAATAATAATACTCGACGAGGAACCTTTAGGAATATTGATACTATTCTCATAATCTCCTTTTTAAGTTACGTACTTAGAGATATAGAATTGTATATCGTATTCCAAGGATATTTATTAATCTAACATTTATATCGCAGTAAATTAAGAATTAATAAATTATAAAAGGAATAATCGATAGAACATAAACATTAATAATCCTAATGTCTTAAACTGAAACATCATAGTGTTGTCTCTAGGACACAAACACTAACAATCTCTCACTTGCACTAGAGCCAATCACCCATATATCTAATACTCATGGAACTAGTATGACCATCGTGCTTCTGCTACGAAAAAGCCTTAGTCAGTGGGTCTGAAACACTATCATTACTATTGTTATTCCCAAGGAACTAACAATGAGATTTACAGAAGGCGGTTTGAATGTAAATCTCAAGACTTTTTCAAGTTTTGAGCAGTTTCAAAGGCTAAGTATTTTGATGAACATTTGTGTATGAATTGCTTTGGGCAGGTGCAGACAGATATATATTCAAAACACAAATGTAAAGAACACAAAGGCTTTAAAAACTTTTCTGGTGGATTTGTTGTTCCACCAGAGATGTGTATTTTAGAAAATCTGTGATTCAAAAGAATTGATCACAGTTGCGTCCTAGTACAAACTAGATGATTTTCTCTCTATGTTTTTCTAAACAGCTCTGGAAAATTTACCATCTAATTACTAGCTGCAACTTGGTTTATATATCACCAAGTTTACAAGTGAAGATAAAAGTACAAATACAATTAAAAAGATTATTCACATATTTCTTCTTCATTTCTCTATCCAATGCGATCTAGGATAATCTGTGAATCTTTGAATACTTCCTTGTTTGCACTAGAATGGAAATGCTGCATTTTCTTGATTCCTCCAAGAGGCTACCACATTCCAATTGTCTCTGTCAAACCATGTGCCTTTGTCAGCTTATGAATTTTCACTGTCAACTGCTATTGAACTGAGCATCCGTTAAAGCTTTCATCCGTTGATGGCTTTATCCGTTGATGCATTAGCAGTTGAAGCTTTATCCGTTGATGCACTCATCCGTTGATGGATGTTATCCGTTGAAGCTTTAGAGACATCCGTTGAAGCTTTGTTTCTCATCCGTTGAAGGCCTTTAATTTATCAGTTGATACTACTTCACTTATACAAAATTACAAGGCATAAAATATTTACAATTAGCCCTCCTATTTGCATATCCACTAGTAGTCAAATGACTTATAATTTCCCACAATCATCTAAGAATTATAACTTAAATACAGAAACTGAAATGTGCTACAATACTAAACTTATTTCTAAGTAAAGATACTCCATCAACTGATAGCCAGAATGGTCTTATCCGTTGAGGCTACAAACACTAGATTTCTACTTAAGTGTTTTGTTTAACTTATCATCAAACTAATACACATATTCCTAACAATCTCCCCCTATTTATGTCTACTAGAATTGTAGGCATAAATTCGGGTTTAACTTGATGATAACAAAACACTTAACAAATATATCAACTGAAATCAAGTAGAAATTCAAAAGTGCTGCAAAAGTGTATGTACTGAGATAGAATTGAAGAATTACATTATTTCCAAGGATGCTCCTTTAGGCTGAACAGATTATTTTCTTTTCCTTTGATCCCTTGTTTTCTTCCCTAGCCTCCTGTCATTTTCCTCTACTTGGAGTTGGAGTTGTCTGTAGAATTCAGCTTCATCTTCTTCACTGATGTCCAACTTAGATTGCATGTCTTTGAGAGTTTCATTACTGGCAATTTTAAGCTGGTCTTCAAGTCTGAAAAATCTTCTGACTCCTTTATTGTCTCTGAATTCCATCAACCAATGAGGTGATTTATGAATTGTAATTCCATGCTCAGGTATGAGTAATGTTCTAGGCAAGGAATTAGACTCCCACAAAGTTTTCCTTATGCTGGCAATCTTGTTGAGAATCTCAGTTTTGGCAGTCCTGGTAAAGCCAGAATCTCTTTTGATAGCTGAGTAGACTCTAACCAAGGTAGAATAGCCTTCATTCAGAATTCTTTGAAGAGGCCAAGTCCTTTCCTCACTTCCTTTATACTTGAACACTAGCCTTTCTGGGAGCTGTTTGTATGCACTTATTCCCCTTACTTCCTCCAGCTCATCCAGATAGAGTTCAATATCTGTAAACTCTTTATGTCACAAATGTGAACATAATCATCCTTTGAGGCTTGTGGCTTAGGCTTGGGTTTATATTTCTGAGTGAATTTACTTGAGGTTAGGGGAGGTGTAGATTTGGATTTTCTTTTCAGTTTCTTTGGTGGTGGAGAGGTAGTTAGGAAGGTAGGCAAGTTGATGGTGTCCCAATTAATAGGTTCCTCATTGGGGATGATTGGTTCACCATGGACATTTATACTGGGATCAGCAACAAAAGGTTCGGGAATAGAAGGTAGTGGTTTAGATTTTTATTGGGTTTCTTCAGTGTCATCTCCACTCTTCCTTTTTGCATTGGCCTTCCTTCTGTTCCCTTTCTGCCATTCCTTCTTTCCTCCACACTCTCACCAAGCACATTCCCCATATCCACATTTCTGCTTTCAATCTTGTCTTTTTCACTCTTGTCTTCAATCTTCTTCTTTTCTTCATCCTGACTTGACTTTAGCTGTTTTTCAAGCTTTGCTTGTGCTCTTTTATCAGCCTTCAGCTTTTTAGCTTCTTCCTTTAACCTCATGGTTTCTTCCCTCTTGGCTTTAGAGAATTTGGGATGTCCTTGCATCACACAGATACTCTTTCCCTCTCTATAAATGATAGCCATATTCATTCTTTCCACTACATCATTGGTCTCTTTGTGCTTTATGATGCTGCCACCCAAAATTTTGTCTTTATCAGGTTTTGGAAGAGGAAAATCTACTTCCTTTGATTGACTAAAGTTTAGAGGGTTCTTTGTAGAGTCCCTGTTGAATCTAATGGATGGCTTGAGTACCATGGGTTTCAAATTCCTGAAGGAAGTTTCTCCACCCTTATTCCTCCTTACTGGCTTGTGCTCCATAATGATTTGCTCAACCTTTATGCTATGTTTCACAGATAATGATTTTGAGGTTGTAGAGCCAAACACCTGTTGCATCCTTTTATCAATTTGTCTCCTTTGCTCTTTCACCGTCATCTCAGCTGCTGCTAGCTGGATTAGATTAATTCCATCATGCTTTCCTTTGATTTGAAGTGTTGGAGAAGTAGTGATGACAAGAACTAGCACTTTGAATGTTTGAATGTTTGTGGATGGCTCCCCCCCCTTCTTTATTCTCCCCCTTTTTGTTATCATCAAGGAGAGGAGTCAAGCCTTGTGCTTTAGCCAGTTGCATGAGTAGACTTGTCTGAGACCGTTGATTTTGAAAAATGGTGACCACAGAGTTTTCAATGACATGAACTCTGTCCTCCAACTTGGCCAGCCTCTTTTCAGCATCTGATTCTCTTCTTAGTCTCAGTAACAAGTCCTGCATGGTACCATAGGGCATGACTGAATCCAGCTTCTCAGAATTATAGGACTTTAAGTCAGCTATATCCTTCTTGAGCTCATCCACACTCAGATTCTGCCTTAATTGCTGTAGCTTCATGAGATGTAGAGAATCTAGGTGGGCTTGAAGAACAGCCTTGGTACCAGCATTGGAGGTGTTCTGAATGGCTCTTTGGATTGACATGATTTGTTTAACTAAGGAGACATTAAATTGTCCTGGTGTTGACTCATTTGTCAATGCCCATTCAGGTAAATCTGGAATAGAACTTGGGCCTTCATCTCCCCCTAAGTTCATGCTTCCATTAAATGAAACAGAGTCATCATCATTAGAATTTACTCCAAATTCTTCAGATGGCTCACCAGCTGTAGAAGGCATCAAGTTGACAGCAGCTTTATCCCTTTGTAGAGATTCTGAATTATGCACTAGGTTTAAAGTCTTTTCTACCTCCTCATTGCCCTGAGTAGCCAACAATTGATAGGCTGACACAGGATGAGTAAAAGTGTCAGCATCCAAGGAAATGTTATCAATTACAGCTTTGTAATGTTGCTGAAATTGTCTTTCCTTTTCAGCATCATCCACAATCATTGACTCATTGGCAATGGCTGGATCCACCCTTATACCTTCTGTACCTGCTTTTCTCTCAATTTCTCTCTTTTCTTGTATCAGGGGCTCCCCCTGGCTCACACTCCTCACACCCTCACCCTCACCTACTAAGGTGGCACTCCTCTCACTTTCTTTTGCCATGCTGGAAGAAATAGCATGCATATTTAGACTCTCAAGCTCTCCTTTTTCCTGGGAGCAACCCAGCCTCTCACTCAAATTTTCACTCCCTCCCCTCAATCCTAGAAGTGATTGTACAGTAACCATGTCTTCTACACTTGGAATTGATTCAGTTATTTGTGTAGAGACTATCAACGGATAGGGAGTATCCGTTGAAGTAGGAACTGATGGTATCAACGGATAACTGCTGTTAAGCTTATCCGTCGAAGAACAACCACTTGTCAACGGATGAGAAATATCCGTTGAAGAAGGAAAAGAAGTAGAAATTGAAAGTGACATGATTGTTTAATCTGTGTGGATTGATTTTAATTTAGGGGACACAGATTCTTCAACCAAATCTGAAAGAATTGGCTGATGATCCAATAAATCATCTAACAGATGATGATCACTAGTATTTGAGTGGGGCTCCTCCCTGAGTTGTAAAGAGGGAGAATCAGGAATTGATGTGAATATCATGTCCATATCCAGAGATGGTGATGGATAATTTGGTGATTGATGTGTGTCAATTTTGAGAGAATGGGGCTGTGACTCCACATTTGTTGGAGTCACATCAAGCTGAATTTGAGAAGGCATAGATACAAGTGGGTGTATCTGTGCAGTGTGTGCACCCTGTGTGGAAACTGAGGTTTTGATCCTCTTTCTTCTTGTAAAGGCTTTTACAGGTGAGTGTGTGGCTTCAGTGTCCCTCCCTCTTTTGTTCTGTCCCTGGTTGGGGACTATTTTCAATAGCTGCACCCTTTTGGGAGGATGCAACTAGGGATGAGTTTGAATCCTTTTCAACCACCACAGTCTTTTGAGAAACTGTGGCTTGGCTAGCTGGGGTACCATTCACCCCTCCTACCTTATCCTGGGGGGTTTCTTGATGTTCACCCCTCCCCTCACCACTCACACCCTGTTCACTCCCCTCAGGGTTTATGATATTTGTTACAACTGTTGTCTTTTGAGAAACAACAGAGGTGGCTTTCTTTGACTTTGGTAGGAATCTATGGGGACAAGGACACAGATTACATGGCCACACTTGAAGGAAAAGAAATAATGGGGTTGGAAGTAGTAGGAGTTGAAGAAGTATTTACCTCACTTACCTGAGGTGCATTCATTATTGGTAAATATACCTGTTAGGTCACACACACACTGTAGAGGGGGTGAATACAGTGTATAGTACACTCAAATCGAACTTTAAGAACTTAAGTAACAGAAAACAAACTTTATTGAAACAATAAACTCTGTTACAGTATGGAACTGTTACCTCTCAGTGATGAACAAATATCACGAGAGCTGCTAGGGTTACAATGAATAATCTTTTCTAATAATGATAACACTTATAGTGTAAACCCTATGTCTGTGTTTATATACTACACAGTTACAAGATAATCGCTAATTGATATGGAATATAATTCTGCTTCCTAAAATATATCAATCAGATATCTTTTCTTCCAAGTATTCCATTCTTCACGGAATTCCTTCTTCATGCATATCTCTTCTTATGTTTATCTCGATCTTCTTTCCTTTAATCAGCTACTGTCCTTTTCTGATTGTCCTTCAGCACTTAAGTTCTGATATCTATCTTCTGATGATTATCTCCTGATAATATAAGTACTGATATCCTTAAGTCCTGACTTCCAGTATAAGTACTGATCAACAGTTAAGTACTGATTTATCCTGTTCACGTAAGATCTGAAAGCTAAACATAAAACATATTAGCCATGACATTATCAAATATATCTAACAATCTCCCCCAACTTGTAAATTAACAAAATATACAAGTTTAACAGATATTTGATGATGTCAAAAACATTAAGTACAAATGCATGAGAAATAGACTAGATAACTACAACTTACAGTCCTTAAAGTTTTTACCAATTTCAACTTCTGATAACAACTTCAATCTGTATAAATATCAGAATTTAAGCAGTTGTAGATCTTCGACTTGGCTTCTTCATTTTCTGATCTCTCTGATGTCAGGAGTTGTTCTGAGATAGTTCTTCAACAAACATTTCTCAGCATATCTTAGTTCATCAATCATTCTCCTTTTAACACCTTTAAGCTCTGCAGTATCTTCACCAGTTTGAAAGATTGCAGCTCTGAGATCATTAATCTTTGCTTTTCTTAACTCCTGATCTAGTCTTATGACATAAGCTTTGTCTGACTCAAGATTGAATTCAAGTCCCTTAATACCAAGATACGTTCTGATCTGTGTAGTATTAGGCTTCATATCAACAATATCACCATTGTGATCTCTGTACTTTGGAACATATATGCTGTTAGACTTAACAGAATAAAGCCTTTTCTGTCTCTGAATCTGTTCTTTTAAGTAGTTTGCAGCAGTCTCTGTTATTCTGTCATCCACTTGAAGTAAGAAAAGTACATGCTCCAATTCTTCAAAATACTTCAAAGGAATGGCATTTTGTCTTATATGATAAACCCTACCATCTGTCATGAAATACAACATGATGTATTCTTTCAAATAGGTATGGTAAACCATCTGTACAGATTCCAGTTGATTCAATCTCTCAGGAGTTGCTCCAATACCTGGTTCACTCAAGGAAGTTGGATCATTGGTAGTGTTGTGTACTCTTCTTTCATCAGCACTTCACAATCCAGTTTTATCTCTAGCTTCCTTTCCAGTAACTACTCTTGCTTCAAAACCACTTGCAGTAGTCTTCAAAGATTGAGTCTGTTTTGCTTTAGTGAATCCTGGTAGGAGTGTCTTTGATCTATTTTCTGATATCAAGTTAACTTGAGCACTATCAGAGGTTACTTGCTTCTTCTGAATATCAGAACTTACAATTTCTTGACTCTGAACAACTTGAGCCATGTCAGAGGTTGTTTTAAGAACTTTTCTTGTAGTCAGAGCAAGATCATCTTTTCCATCAGTAATTTCTTCTTCCTCAGGAGGTACATAAGGCTTGATAGGTTCACCAACCTTTTCTTTACCCTTGGATCTTGGATCTATCTGTGGTTGTGATCTAGCCAAAGTTGCTTCAGTACGTGTCCTTTCTTTGATCACAATGCCTTTAGGTTTTGGAAGTAACTTTTTACCAGAAGCTTTAGATTTAGATGTGACTTTCTCTGATTTAAGTCTGGCTTCTTCTTCCTTTAAACTTTCCAAGTCCATCCCTGGATTTTCTTTAAGAAATAACTGTCTTGACATTTCCTCATCAAGATCTAGAAGTTCATCAGAACTTATCCTTTTACCAGCAGCAGAACTTATTATTTTCCCAGTATCAAAACTTGTTCTGTGACTAGCTTGTCTTGATGTAAACCTTCTACCTTGACTATGACCACTACCCATTCCAGAGGTTCCTTGGTCATCTTTTCCATCATCCTTTCCTTGCAGTGTCTTGTTGGTTGTGCATTTGGACTTAATTACCTTCTCCCCCTTTTTGGCATCAGCGGGTAATAAAAGAGAGATAAGTAGTTCCACTGAGGTCTGAATTTCAGTAAGTTGCGATTGCTGAGAAGCTTGATTTGTCAGAATTTGATCAATCTGAGCTTGTTGTTTCTCTTGAGTTTTCTCAATATAAGCAACCCTGTCAATGGTAGGTTGGAAGAACTTTTTCTTATCAATTTTTCAAACTTGTTCCTGTTTGATAAAGTTCTCCTGAATCTTGTGTAGCTCTGCATGAGTATTGGAATGAAGACCTTGTAGATGTTTAGTACTCAATGCAGTGACTCTAAGCTGGGTTTTAAAATCATCAGAATTTAACATTTCATCAGCTTTAGTCAAGTGCTCAGCAAGATGTAAAGCATTTGGAACACATGAAACTGAGTTCCATTCCTTAGTCCACTCCTGACCTGCAGGAGTTTCACTCCAAGGCACTGGTGCATCCCTGATAACAAACTCCTTTACCAGTTCAGACTTAGGAAGAGTCGGTGGAGGAGTATGTCCTGAAGGACCTGCTTCATCAGCATCTACAGTTGTAGCAGCTTCACCAGTATCTCCAACATTTGCAGCATCAGAACTTAAAGAATCAGTATCTTCTGATAAGACAACAGTGTGAGTAGCAATGGAGGCTTCAGCATCCTCTAATTGCTGATCTGATACTAAGTTCTGATCAACAGCCATATCCTGATGCTCACCTAAAATCTGATCATCAGCATCTTGATGCAGAGAAGGTGTTGTTGATAACTCTGGAGTTTGAACAACATCAGTAACAGGTGTTGTGGAAGGATTATTTGCTGTTGGAGCTTCTAAGAAAAGTATTGCAGGCACAACCAGGTTCTGAATATCAATTTCAGCACTTGTGCCTGGATCAACAAGAGACATAGATGGTGAGTTAGCCTTGTCAGATACAGCTTCCTGAGATGGAGTTGATGGAGAAGAAGTGACTGGAGCAAATTCCTTGTCTCGTGAGATCAGAGATTCCTGATCCCCTTCCTTAGCTGCTTCCTCCTCATCATCTGAAACTGGCCTTTGTGCCCTCTGTTTCTTGTACTTCCTTGTTGATTTGGATTCCTTGGGAGTTTCAGGAACTATCATACGTCTAAGCCTCTTGAGAAGCCTAGAACCCCCAATTTCAGAATCCTTCTGAGAAGTTGCTTTCTCAGCTTCAACATATTCTAGTTCGAACTAAGACTGTTACCAAATTTTATTCACAGATAAGTCAAGTAAAGGATTAGACTGAGAAATCAGAACTTAGACCTATACCAGAACTTAACAGTCATCAGAACATAATTTCTTAACTCGAAAAAGGAATGCCCATCTTAGTAAATACTCATACAAGTTCTGAGTTATGGACGTCAGAACTTAATTATCAGAACGTGTAACTTAGAACTTGTCCTCAGAATTTTTGTAATAATGACACAATGACTGTTTATCTAAAATAACATAGACCACCACAGAAATTTTCATCATTCAGATGGAGTGATTAGTGTGTGCATTAAGCTAAAAACAGACAAAGAGTAAAGTCTGATTCACTTCAGCACATCTTAGAAATAAGGCATAACTAAAATTTTGCTAAAGATCTGTCATTGTCCTGAAACCTACTGATGAATGAGTTCATGCTAGAGTCCATCTCAACTGTTTTGTGCTAATTTTATGCATCTTTTGCAATTCTGTTTTACAGTGGCTTCTCAGTGTAAGTGAGTCACGACTGTTTATCAGAATTTATGCTATTTTCAGAGTATTTCTCCAGTAATCATAGAGTGTGAAAAGTCACCAAGAAAATATTTTGCTTTTCTGATGCATATTTACTTAATACCAGCAATGCACTTGGGTCGTCCCTTCCACATTTTTACTCTAGATCTCAAAGGAGTACCTGATTTTAATCTTTGATCTTTTTGTTTTTTCTTTTGATAAGAGAGGTCTATCAGCACTTAGTACATTCAGCAGTTTTACTAGTATCAGAACTTAACAGATGAGTAGCATTATTCTAATTTGTGACTTAGTAATAAGATATACAAAGTGAACTTAACTAAGCTCAGTTATCAGAATTTGCTAGTGTCATAAGATTTCCACTGAAATAATTACTTCTTCCATGGAATCATTTGTTTATTGAAGACTACTAGGTCAGTATCTAGCACAGTTATCCTCATAGGATTGAATAGGTACTAGAACAGTCATATCACTTATCAGAGTTTAGAAACATATATCAGACAACAGTCAGTACTTAAAGACATTTATCAATTAAGCATAGAATACACAACGAGATTAATTCTGTAAATACTGAGCATAAAGTCTGATAACACAGAACAAGTCTAAGCAGATTTAGAGAAAGAACCTGAAACCATTCCAAGTTCATTTACCAATCTTGTAAAAGTAGCTTCACATAATGGTTTTGTGAAGATATCTGCCAACTGTTGATCTGTGGGAACAAAATGCAATTCCACTGTACCTTCATCCACATGTTCCCTGATGAAGTGGTACCTGATGCTGATGTGCTTTGTCATTGAGTGTTGAACTGGATTACCTGTCATAGCAATAGCACTTTGATTATCACAGTAAATAGGGATTTTGAAATATGTTAACCCATAATCCAGTAACTGATTCTTCATCCAAAGAATCTGTGCACAACAGCTTCCTGCAGCAATATACTCTACTTCTGCAGTTGATGTGGAAATTGACTTTTGTTTCTTGCTGTACCAAGAAACCAATCTGCCTCCAAGAAATTGGCAGCTTCCACTTGTGCTTTTCCTGTCAATTTTGCAACCTGCAAAATCTGCATCTGAGTAACCTATTAGTTAAAAATCTGATTCTCTAGGATACCATAATCCCAGAGCAGCTGTCCCTTTAAGATACTTAAAGATTCTTTTTACAGCTGTTAAGTGAGGTTCTCTTGGATCTGCTTGAAATCTTGCACAAAGACAGGTAGCATACATGATATCAGGTCTACTAGCAGTTAGATAGAGTAGAGAGCCAATCATACCTCTATAGTCAGTAATATCTACTGATTTACCGGTATCCTTATCCAGTTTTATTGCAGTGGCCATTGGAGTGGATGCACTTGAACAATCTTGCATTCCAAATTTCTTTAGCAAGTTTCTGGTGTACTTGGTTTGACAAATAAAAGTGCCTTCCTCATTCTGCTTGACTTGAAGGCCCAGAAAATAGCTAAGTTCCCCCATCATACTCATCTGATATCTTGACTGCATTAGTTTGGCAAACTTCTTGCAAAGTTTGTCATTTGTAGATCCAAAAATGATATCATCAACATAAATCTGGACCAGAAGTAAGTCCTTTCCATGGTTGAGGTAGAACAGTGTTTTGTCTATTGTCCCTCTGTTGAATCCACTTTCCAGAAGAAACTGAGCTAAAGTCTCATACCATGCTCTAGGAGCTTGCTTAAGTCCATAAAGTGCTTTGTCAAGCCTGTAGACATAGTCTGGATGTTTGGTATCTACAAAACCTGGAGGTTATTCAACATATACCTCTTCCTCCAATTCTCCATTGAGAAAAGCACTTTTCACATCCATTTGAAAGACAGTAAACTTTTTGTGAGCAGCATAAGCCAAAAATATCCTTATGACTTCTAACCTAGCAACTGGTGCAAATGTTTCATCATAATCAATTCCCTCCTGTTGAGAATATCCTTTTGCAACCAGCCTTGCCTTATTCCTTGTAATTATGTCATCACTGTCAGTTTTGTTTCTGAATACCCACTTTGTACCAACAACAGATCTATTCTTTGGTCTTGGTACTAGGGTCCAGACTTTGTTTCTTTCAAATTCATTCAACTCTTCCTGCATTGTTTGCACCCAATCAGCATCTTGAAGAGCTTCTTCCACTTTCTTTGGCTCAGTCTGAGAGAGAAAAGAATTGTAAAGACACTCATTTGAAGTACATGTTCTAGTTCTGACACCTGCATCAGGATTTCCAATTATCAAATCAGGTGTATGTGATTTTGTCCACTTCCTTGCAGATGGAAGGTTTTCTCTAGAACTGGATGCTCCCCCATGATCCATGCTATCTTCATTTTCATTTTCTGATGCTCCCCCTGAAACTATGCTCTCTGAGTTGGATTCTTCAGTATTTAGATTTTCAGTACTATCAGAACTTGGCTTATCAGAACTTGACGAATCAGAACTTGAAGAGCCAGATGCATGTTCGGATGTTTCTTGAGATGTGGTAGGATCTTGAGTATGCTCCCCCTGCATAGGGGCATCTTCCTTTAACGTAGTCACCACAGTTTCAATAACATCAGAGTTTAATCCATCAGAGTTTGCAGTATCAGGACTTAGACTGTCAGGATTTTCAGTATCAGAATATGAGTCTTCATTTTCAAATCTCAGCTGATCATGGTCAACGAAATCTTTAAGACCAGTGATCTTCTTGTCATCAAAAGAGACATTGATAGATTCCATGACCACTTTTGTTCTCAAATTATAGACTCTGAAGGCTTTTGTGGAAAGTGGATATCCAACAAAGATTCCTTCATCAGCTTTTAGATCAAACTTTGATAGCTGTTCAGGATGAGTCTTGAGAACAAAACACTTGCATCCAAATACATGAAAATATTTCAGATTTGGCTTCTTTTTCTTCACCATCTCATATGGTGTTTTTCCATGCTTGTTAATGAGTGTTGTATTTTGAGTAAAACAAGCAGTCTGCACAGCTTCAGCCCAGAAATAGGTTGGAAGCTTTGCTTCTTCAAGCATTGTACGTGCAGCTTCAATGAGAGTTCTATTCTTCCTTTCAACAACTCCATTTTGCTGTGGAGTTCCAGGAGCAGAAAATTCCTGCTTTATTTCATGGCTTTTGCAGAACTCTTCCATTATCAAATTCTTGAACTCAGTGCCATTATCACTCCTTAAAATTTTCACAGAATCTTTGACCATTTTATCCAGCTGTTTGACATGATCAATCAAGATAGATGCAGTTTCAATTTTTGTGTGCAAGAAATACACCCATGTGTATCTGGTGAACTCATCCACTATGACCAACGCATACTTCTTCTTTGCAATAGACATGACATTTACTGGACCAAATAGATCAACATGTATAAGATGATAAGGCTCAAGAATTGATGAATCAGTCTTGCTCTTGAATGAAGATTTTCTTTGTTTGGCTTTCTGACATGAATCACAAAGACCATCAGGAGCAAATACTGTGTTTGGCAATCCTCTCACAAGATCTTTCTTGACCAGTTCATTTATATTGTTAAAATTTAAATGAGAGAGTTTCTTATGCCAATTCCAGCTTTCTTCAATTGATGCTCTACTTAACAGACAGATTGCAGAGCCATCAGTACTTGTTGAAAGCTTAGCTTCATAAATGTTACCACGTCTGTATCCTTTCAGAACAACTTTGCCTTTAGATTTACTCACAACTTCACAGTGTTCTTCAAAGAAATCAACATGATAACCTCTGTCACAGATTTGACTTATACTCAGTAGGTTGTGTTTAAGTCCTGAGACCAGAGCTACTTGTTTAATTATGACATTTCCAAGATTGATATTGCCATATCCCAATGTTTTTCCAATGTTGCCATCTCCATAAGAAACAGTTGGGCCAGCTTTCTCCACAAAGTCTGATAGCAGGGCCTTATTTCCAGTCATATGTCCTGAACATTCACTGTCCAGAACTGGAATATTTTTCCTGTTGCCCTGCAATCACAAAGACCACTAATTATTAGTTTTAAGGACCCAGACTTGCTTGGATCCTTTGGCCTTATTAAGTTTGTTAACATTTGCAGCGGATTTAGCATCAGAGTTTATGTTAACATTTTTCTTATCAGAATTTACATTATCAAACTTTGAATCAGAATTTACACTAGAAGGAACAATGGAAACTTTCTTCAAAGAAGGTTTTATTTGATAATAATCATAGTAAAAACTATGATATTCCTTACAAGTATAAATGGAATGCCATAAACTACCACAATGAAAACAAGGATTTTGTGGTTTGTATCTAACAGACTGACTCTTAACTCCTGATTTTGAAGGTAAGGAGTTAATATTCTTATTTTTCCTGCAAAAAGAAGCCAGATGGTTAGAATTTCCACAGTTATGACATGTTTTCCTAGGAGCATCAGGAACAGGTTTATAATTATTGCTTTTATTCACACCTTCCTTTCCATTCCTATTTTTCCTAGGTGATTTTACCTTGTTTGCATTCTTGACATCTTTCAGCTTATGCTTAAGCTGCTTCTTTGTCATTAAGCCTATGTTTACTTCAGCTGTCTTTTCCTGTTTTAGTTTGTCAGAAGTTAATTCCTCTTTAACTTCTGATTTTTCATTATCAGACTTTACAGTTACAAACTTAACAGGTTTTAACTTTGGCTTTTGCTTAACAACAGGCTTAATTTCTTCAGTTCCTTTATCATTCTTATTCTCTCCATAACCTAAGCCCTCTTTCCAATTTTCACTACTTAGCAAATTTTGAGTTATTATGCCAGAGTTAGTCCAAGTCCTGATTATCTCTCTTTCCTTTTCTAACTCAGTTTTTTGAGATTCATTCATTTTTAGCACTTCATCCCTAACATAAAAAGCATCATCTCTATCCTTCTGAGTTTGATGGAATATAACTAACTCTTTTTCTAAGAAATCATTTCTTTTCTTAAAAGCAAGATTTTCAGAAGTTAATCTTTCACATGTTAAGGTTTGATCTCTATAACTAACAAACATGATTTTAAGATATCTTCTCAACTCATTAATATCATCAGTATGAAAAGCATAAGTAGTCTGAGGTACCTTTGTTTCAGCAGCTTCAGAACTGCTCTCAGCACTTTCTTTATCAGCATTTGCCATTAATGCATAGTTCTCCTCACTTTCAGAGTCTGAAGTGTCTGTCCAGCTTTTCTGCTTTATGACAAGAGCCTTGCCTCTGTCACCCTTTACCTTCTTGCAGTCAGGAGATATGTGGCCTTTCTCACCACAGTTATAGCATTTAACATTGGTGTAATCTCCTCTGTCAGACTTTCCTCCTCTGCCTTCAGATCTTCTGAAATTCTTCTTATCAGAACTTATGCTTTTTCTGGAAAACTTCTTTCCCTTCCTGAACTTCCTGTATGCAATCTTGGTGATTCCTTTCACCATAAGAGCACACAGCTTCATCATCTCCTCATCAGCATCAGTCTCAGGCAAGCTTTCAGAATCTGAGTCATCATCACTCTCAGAACTTGATGACTCAGTATCAGACTTTATGAAAAGAGCTTTACCCTTGTCTTTCTTTGAGGAAGCTGCTTTGGGGAATTCTTCTTCAGCCTTAAGAGCAACTGTCCTTGACTTTCCTCCTTTCCTCTTGCTTCTTTGTTCCATCTCCAGCTCATGAGTCTTGAGCATTCCATAGATTTCGTCAAGAGTTGTTTCATCAAGATTGTAGTTGTCTCTTATTGTCGTTGCCTTCAAATCCCAGCATTCAGGAAGAGCTAACAGGAACTTAAGGTTTGAATCTTCAAGATCATACTCTTTATCAACCAATGACAAATCATTCAAAAGTTTGACAAATCTATCATATAAATCATTCAATGACTCATTAGTCTTTGAGTCAAAGTGTTCATACTCTTGAGTGAGTATTGTCTTCCTGTTCTTCTTAATTGTGTCAGTTCCCTGACATCTTGTTTCCAGAGCATCCCATATCTCCTTAGCAGTCTTGCAGTTGATTACCCTGTTTGACATTACATTATCAATGGCACTATGCAGTAAGTGTCGTACCTTAGCATCCTTAGCAATTGATGCTATGTCCTCAGCAGTATAATCACTCTTCTCCTTTGGTACGGTCATTGCTGCTTCACCTGCAACTGCAACAGCGAGTTTGGTTGGTTTGTGAGGACCTTCCTTGATTCTATCCAGGTATTCTGGATCTGTTGCTTCCAGGAACATGGTCATCCTTACCTTCCATATGGGATATTCAGATGGTCTCAGTATGGGGACTCTGATGGTCTCATACCGACTCTGAATTTGTGTCTTTGGTGGTTCCTCAGTTGTGGTAGGCTTAGTTGGAGTTTCTGTGTCCGACTTGATTGTGTTTGGATCTTTAACTGTATGTAAGTTAACAGATAGGCTCTGATACCAATTGTTAGGTCACACACACACTGTAGAGGGGGTGAATACAGTGTATAGTACACTCAAATCGAACTTTAAGAACTTAAGTAACAGAAAACAAACTTTATTGAAACAATAAACTCTGTTACAGTATGGAACTGTTACCTCTCAGTGATGAACAAATATCACGAGAGCTGCTAGGGTTACAATGAATAATCTTTTCTAATAATGATAACACTTATAGTGTAAACCCTATGTATGTGTTTATATACTACACAGTTACAAGATAATCGCTAATTGATATGGAATATAATTCTGCTTCCTAAAATATATCAATCAGATATCTTTTCTTCCAAGTATTCCATTCTTCACGAAATTCCTTCATATCTCTTCTTATGTTTATCTCGATCTTCTTTCCTTTAATCAGCTACTGTCCTTTTCTGATTGTCCTTCAGCACTTAAGTTCTGATATCTATCTTCTGATGATTATCTCCTGATAATATAAGTACTGATATCCTTAAGTCCTGACTTCCAGTATAAGTACTGATCAACAGTTAAGTACTGATTAACCTGTTCACGTAAGATCTGAAAGCTAAACATAAAACATATTAGCCATGACATTATCAAATATATCTAACAATACCAATGGCACCTGATTGTTGAGGTTAATTCTCAAAAGGTCTGCAAGGACCCTTTTCTCTTGTGCCCAGCATTTGAGTTTATTACTCTCATTGGTTATGACCAAACCTTCAGCAACATGGTTAGCCAATAACATAAAGAATCTAGCATAGTAGATGTTATGAGGTCTATTAGCTTTGTTACCTAACCTGGTACCCAATTCTAGCATGACATAGTTGCTAAAATTAAAATACCTATCAGAAACTAGCATATAGAGCATATTAACTAGAGATGAAGTTATTGCATCAAAATTACTAATTTTCCCAGAGAAAACCTTGATAAAGGCATCACCAAGAAAACTCCATTCTTTCCTAAGGCCTTTTCTTCTAATACTCCCTAAACTAGCATATCAAAAGAATAGCCTATGGAATCTAACATGCTAGATACATCATTATCAGTGTGTGGTGTCATGGCATTGTTCTCAGGTAGTTTGAAACAGGACTGTATATCATCACAGTTAATACAATAATCTTTACCTTTGAGAGTGAAAGAGATGGTCATATCAGTGGGGTTAAACTATGCAGTTGTCCAAATCTCCTCAATTACCTCACAGTAAATAGTTGGGGCTTCCAGCATTGCATAGCTTAGTTTGCAATTTTTGATGAAGTCCATCATCTGGTGATAATCTGAGTGGGCTTCATTCTTTTCCACCAAAGCTACGAAATTGTTTTTCTCATAGACAAATCCAGACTGGGACATTATCTTTACTACTGGTGCCATTGTAGTGGGTAGAGGTTGCAGAGAAAAGTTGAGAGTTTTGGAAGAGAAAGAGAGTAAAAGCTTTTGAAAAATTGCAAGAAAGCGTAAAGTGAGAATAAAAATTTAAGGGGCTTTTATACTTTCTCAAATTAAAACGTAATGATTAAACAATATTTTTAAGTAAATTACAGCCGTTTGAGAATAAAGAAAACTGTATGAATTCTAAAAACTGCCTTTAATACAAATACATACAACTGTGTATATATGTATGTATCAACGGTTACGTAAAAGAATCAACGGTTGTGACTTACTTAAAACAACTGATGTGACACTTCAACAGATGAGGTAAACATCTATCCGTTGAATATTAACACAATTTTATCCGTTGACGGATGAAATTACCAGAAATGTATTTGTCTTTCAACGGATAATGAACATCCGTTGATAGAACAATTTTGGCTTTCAACGGATAGGGAATATCCATTGATAGAATAAACTTTACTTAAAGCCAACCTTGTTCAAATTCATTTCAGGCTTCAAAACAAATTATAATAAGGACATGAATTTATGAATAATTAAGCATACCTAGCTCACTTACTAATCTTGTGAATGTTGATTCATCAAGTGGCTTGGTAAATATGTCTGCAATCTGCTTTTCACTTGGAATAAAATGAAGTTCCACTGTATAATTCATCACATGTTCTCTTATAAAGTGGTACTTGATGTCAATGTGCTTGGTTCTTGAGTGCTGCACTGGATTTTCAGTAATGGCAATGGCACTTGTGTTGTCACAGAATATACGAATTTTGTCAACAGTTAGCCCATAGTCAAATAGTTGATTCCTCATCCATAGTATCTGTGCACAGCAACTACCAGCAGTAATATACTCAGCTTCAGCTGTTGATGTAGAAACAGAATTTTGCTTCTTGCTGAATCATGACACAAGCTTATTCCCTAGAAATTGACATGTGCCAGTTGTACTTTTCCTGTCTATTTTGCAACCTGTATAATCTGCATCTGAGTAGCCAATTAGATCAAAACCAGACTCTCTAGGGTACCAAATTCCTAGATTTGGTGTCCCTTTGAGATATCTGAAAATTCTTTTAATAGCCACTAAGTGAGATTCTTTAGGGTCAGCTTAAAATCTAGCACAGAGACATGTAAAAAACATTATATTAGGTCTACTAGCAGTTAAATATAGAAGTGAGCCAACCATGCCTCTATAACTTGTAATGTCCACAGACTTTTCAGCCTTGTTTAATTCAAGCTTGGTGGCAGTGGCCATGAGAGTTTTTGCAGATGAACAATCCATTAAGTCAAACTTCTTTAAAAGATCATAAATATATTTAGTTTGGCTAATGAAAATTCCACCACTAACTTGTTTAACTTATAAACCAAGAAAATAAGTCAGCTCTCCCATCATGCTCATTTCATATTTACTTTGCATTAACTTAGCAAACTTTTTACAAAGCTTATCATCTGTAGAACCAAATATAATATCATCTACATAGATTTGAACAAGTATTGTAGAGCCATTAACATTTTTAAAGAAAAGAGTTTTGTCAACAGTACCTCTTGTGAAGTAATTATCTAGAAGAAATTTTGACAAAGTCTCATACCAGGCTCTAGGTGCTTGCTTTAGTCCATAGAGTGCTTTCAACAAATAATACACATAGTCTGGAAAATTTGGATCTTCAAATCCTGGAGGTTGGCTTACATAAACTTCTTCCTCCAATTCTCCATTTAGAAAAGCACTCTTGACATCCATTTGATAGACTTTGAAAATGGCATGGGCTGCATAGGCTAGAAAGATTCTGATGGCTTCAAGTCTTGCAACTGGAGCAAATGTCTCATCAAAATCTATTCCCTCTTGTTGAGAATAGCCCTTGGCAACCAATTTGGCTTTATTCCTTATGACAATGCCTTTTTCATCCATCTTGTTCCTGAATACCCATTTTATGTCAATAGTGCTCTTGTTCTTTGGCTTGGGTACCAGCTTCCATACCTTGTTCCTCTCAAATTGGTTTAGCTCCTCTTGCATTGCTAAAATCCAATCTGGATCCAATAGAGCTTCTTCCACTTTCTTAGGTTCCTCCTGTGATAGAAAACTACTGTATAGACATTCATCTTGAGTAGCCCTTCTAGTCTGCACCTTAGATGTTGCATCACCAATGATCAATTCAAAAGGATGATTCTTGGTCCATTTCCTTTGAAGTGGTAGATTAGCTCTAGATGAGGATGCCTCAGTATTGTCATGATGTGAGATAGAGTGTTGATTGGTTGAAACTCCCCCTGAGTTACTGATCCTTTGAAAGGAACTGGGAGTTCTATCAACTGATGAAGTGAATTGATTATCCGTTGATAGACTATGATCAACGGATGCTTCATTATGTACTTCAACAGATGATGCACTTTGTCTTTCAACAGATGATGCATTACTTCTATCAACGGATGCTGAATTATGACTTTCAACTGATGCAACATTTTGTGCATTATCCAAAGGCAGATTTTGAATTCTTTTTAAGGTGCCTTCTCCATCATTCTCATCTTCACTATCATCACAATATATCTCAATGTTATCAAATTTGAGTCCTTCATGATGTCCCTCATCTGTTAGTCCATCAATCTTTTTATCATCAAACACAACATGCACAGATTCCATAACAATGTTAGTTCTTAGATTGTAGACTCTATATGATTTTCCAGCAGAATAACCAATAAATATTCCTTCAATATGCCTTTGCATCAAACTTCCCTTTGTGATCCGGTTGATTCCTTAGAATGTAGCATTTGCAACCAAAGACATGAAGAAAGTTTAAAGTTGGTTTTCTTCTCTTGAATAATTGATAGGGAGTCATGCCTTTTGCCTGATTGATTAGAGAAATATTCTGAGTGTAACATGCACAGTTAACAGCCTCAGTCCAAAAATATGTTGGGAGTTTTGACTCTTCAAGCATTGCTCTTGCAGCTTCAATTAATGATCTGTTCTTCCTTTCCACCACACCATTTTGTTGTGGAGTCCTTGGAGCTGAGAACTCATGCATGATCCCATTTTCTTCACAGAACAACCTTATGGTAGAATTCCTGAACTCAGTTCCATTGTCACTCCTGATATTCCTTACTTTGAAATCTGGATGATTGTTGACTTGCTTGATGTGATTGATAATTATTTCACTAGCTTCATCCTTTGATCCAAGAAAGTAGGTCCATGAAAACTTTGAGAAGTCATCTACAATCACTAGGCAATATCTTTTCCTTGAAATTGACAATGCATTGACTGGTCCCAAAAGATCCATGTGTAGCAGTTGTAATGGTTCATCAATTACTGATTCAAGCTTCTTACTGAATGATGCTCTCTTTTGCTTTCTTTTTGGACAAGCATTACACAGTCCATCCCTTGAGAATTCCACTAGAAGCATTCCTCTAACTAAGTCCTTTTTGACTAGATCATTCATTGTCTTGAAATTCAAATGGGACAACTTCTTATGCCATAGCCAACTTTTATCTGGACTTGCTTTGCTGAAAAGACAAGTAATTGATTCTGCATCTGTAGAGTTGAAGTCAGCCAAGTACACATTCCCTTTTCTAACTCCAGTTAGAACCACTTTGTTGTCCTTCTTACTTGTGACAACACATGCTTCAGAATTGAAGGAAACAGTATTCCCTCTGTCACATAGTTGACTGATGCTCAATAGATTGTGTTTGAGACCATCAACTAATGCAACTTCATCAATGATGACATTTTCTTTTGAGATCAAGCCATATCCCATAGTGAACCCTTTGTTGTCATCTCCAAAGGTTATGCTTGGGCCAGCTCTCTCCTTGAACTCTATGAGCAGGGTGAAATCTCCTGTCATATGCCTTGAACAACCACTGTCCAAGTACCATAGATTCCTTCTTTTTCCCTGCACATAACAAAATCAAATCAAGTTGATTTTGGTACCCAAGTTTCCTTGGGTCCAGCCTTATTAGTCTTTTTCCTAGACTTCATACCTCCTGCATCTTTTGACTTAGGTAACTTTGGGTCAACCTTGGTCTCAGATGTAGTTGGTTGAAGTGTAGAGTTAGTCACAGAATCATTTAGCACATTTGGTTAAATTTGATAAGGCATAGATTGTGCAAACATATTATTCCACATAGGCATGTTGTATGGCATTTGAGGCATACTGAATGCAGCAAAATAAGGATTATTAACATATGGCATATCTGCAAAATATGCATGAGGATTCTGTTGAGACATAACAGGCATAGCATGCAGAGGTGACATAGAGATGTTAGGCATGGAAGGAGTTAAAGGCATGGGAGCATTCTTAACAGACTTGCAGTTAGCAGATAGATGATTAACACTTTTACAATGCACACAACTTTTTCTAGGAGCATACTTATCAGGTGTGTAATTATTTTGTTTGTTAATCCCTACCTTCCCATTTCTGTTAGATTTCCTTTTAGTTTCCTTTTTATCCTCAACCATCTTAAGCCTATTTTTCAACTGATCTAAAGTCATGTGTCCTATATTCACCTTACTGGCATTTTGGATGTGCTAGCTTCTTCTTTGACAAAGTTCTTGGAAGTTGAGCCAAACTTCTTATTGAGATTTTTCAAATTGTTCTTTTTAGAATCACTTGCCTGTTTTGATTGATGAGCCTTCAAAGGATGCTCCTTTTCTTTCTTCAACGGATAACTTTCATCATCCGTTAATTCCACATCCGTTGACAATCCATCAATTAATTTTACTTCCTTTTTGTTTTTCTTCCAAGCATTCTCACAGAGTGATTCAATTCCCTGAACCTTGACAATCTGAGCACTAACATCCCTAGATGTTTTCCAGGCCTTGATTACATCTTGTTCACGTTCTAATTGTTTAGAAAGAATTTCTACTTTCTTAACAGAATCTTCTAGTTCACTCTCAACAAATAAGCATTTGATTTTAATCTTTTCAAGCTCAATTACCTTATCCTCTAACACAGCATTCCTATCACTTAAAAACAAATTATTCTCTTTAATTCTTATGTTTTCTTTAGCTAGTGATTTAAGGGAAACACGCAAATGATATAATTCATTGAACATATCATTTATAGCTTCATTACATTCAATCTTAGAAAGCTGAGAGAGGTCAGTAGTAATTACCTGGTTGCTTGATGAACTAGTTTTATTTTCATCATAATTAGCCATCAGGGCTAGGTTGACATATTCCATATCATCATCTTCATTGGCTCCATCCGCTGCCCAGTCATCCTGAGTCAGAAAAGCTCTTTCCTTTTGTTTGAGCAAATCGAAATATTTCTTTTTGTAATCCACTTGCTCAAATTTCTTCTTATCAGAGGTTGGCTTTCTGCACTCATTTGCAAAGTGTCCTCTTATGCCACAATTATAACATTTGAACTTAGATTTGTCCACCATGTTCTTGTTTGACTTAGTGAATTTAGCATTTTTCTTGAATTTCATCTTTGCAAACCTCCTAGACAGAAAAGCCAGATGTTCATCAACATCATCAGAGTCATCTTGACTGGAACTATCTTCAACCTCAGCTACTTGCTCCTTTCCCCTGCTTGATTCTGATTTGCTTGTGCCAATTTTGAGACTTGGCATTGTTTTTTCTTCATTCCTGGCTTCAGTCTTCTCATTGTCAGCTACAAGTGCAACTGATCCACCTTTTATCTTTCCCTTTTCCAACAGCTCATCTTGCTCCATCTCAAGTTCATAGGTCTTCCATATTCCATATAATCTTTCAAGTGTGAAGTCCTTATAATCTTGAGAATTCCTTAGTGAAACAGTCATAGGCTTCCATTCCTTTGGTAGAGACCTCAGAAAGATTATATGGAATATGGAATCCTTGACTTGGTACACTCTGCCATACAGCTTCAATACATTCAACAGTTTCTGAAATCTATTGAAGGTATCATTCAGTGATTCTCCTTCTTCAAAATGAAAGTATTCATACTGTTGAATGAGAAGCTGCATTTTATTTTCTCTGACTTGTTCAGTACCTTCACAGATAAGTTGCACAATATCCCAAATTTCTTTAGCAGTTTGGCTGTTAATGACATTATCAAACATATCTTGATCTAGGCCATTAAACAGAATGTTCATGGCTTTCTTGTCCTTATGAACCTCTTCAATATCTTCATCAGTCCATTCTGCTTTTGGCTTGGGAATAGAGTGTCCAATAGCAACTATGGCAGTTGCAGCTGTGGCTACCTTGTAAGGGATGTGAGGACCATTTTTAATGCAGTTGATGTAGCTTTCATCTTGAGAGAGAAGATGTAGATGCATCTTCACTTTCCAGTGATGATAATTATCTCTTTCCAAGATTGGAATCTTTACACCAATATCCTTCTTACTCATGATGTTAGTAGAATAGATCTTTAAACTCTTTGTAAGTTAAGAGTTTGCTCTGATACCAATTATTATTCCCAAGGAACTAACAATGAGATTTACAGAAGGGGGTTGAATGTAAATCTCAAAACTTTTTCAAGTTTTGAGCAGTTTCAAAGGCTAAGTGTTTTTATGAACATTTGTGTGTGAATTGCTTTGGGCAGGTGCAAACAGATATATATTCAAAATACAAATGTAAAGAACACAAAGGCTTTATAAACTTTTCTGGTGGATTTGTTGTTCCACCAGAGATGTGTATTTCAGAAAATCTGTGATTCAAAGGAATTGATCACAGCTGCGTCCTAGTACAAACTAGATGATTTTCTCTCTATGTTTTTCTAAACAGCTCTGGAAAATTCACCATCTAATTACTAGCTGTAACTTGGTTTATATATCACCAAGTTTACAAGTGAAGACAAAAGTACAAATACAATTAAAAAGATTCTTCACATGTTTCTTCTTCATTTCTCTATCCAATGCGATCTAGGATAATCTGGGAATTTTTGAATACTTCCTTGTTTTCACCAGAATGGAAATGCTGCATTTTCTTGATTCCTCCAAGAGGCTACCACATTCCAATTGTCTCTGTCAACCCATGTGCCTCTGTCAGCTTATGAATTGTCACTGTCAACTGCTATTGAACTGAGTATCCGTTGAAGCTTTCATCCGTTGATGGCTTTATCCGTTGATGCATTAGCAGTTGAAGCTTTATCCATTGATGCACTCATCCGTTGATGGATGTTATCCGTTGAAGCTTTAGAGACATCCGTTGAAGCTTTGTTTCTCATCCGTTGAAGGCCTTTAATTTATCAATTGATACTACTTCACTTATACAAAATTACAAGGCATGAAATATTTACAATTAGCCCTCCTATTTGCATATCCACTAGTAGTCAACATGACTTACAATTTCCCACAATCATCTAAGAATTATAACTTAAATACAGAAACTGAAATGTGCTACAATACTAAACTTATTTCTAAGTAAAGCTACTCCATCAACTGATAGCCAGAATGGTCTTATCCGTTGAGGCTGCAAACACTAGATTTCTACTTAAGTGTTTTGTTTAACTTATCATCAAACTAATACACATATTCCTAACAACTATGCACTTTACATTTATATCTCCTTGATCATTAATCTCATTAATAAGGTGATATCGCCTAAGGACATGCCTAAACAGTCTCCTTGGCTATTTCAAAAGTATCAATATATTCAGCTTTCATTATAGAATCATCAATATTCTTGTTATGAACCATTCCGGCTAACATAACTTATATTTAAACAAAACACAAACCAGACATAGACACATAATCATCATTGTCTATTCAGAAATTAGGTTCAGAAACTAGTATCAATGTAACCCTTTACAACCAGTTCCCTATCTTCTCCATACACCAAAAATAAATCCTTAGTCCTCTTTAAGTACTTAAGAATATTCTTGAAAACTATCCAGTGACTCTCACCCGGATTAGACCGGTATCTGATCATCATGCTCAAAGCATACGAAACATCAGGATAAATATATATCATTATACACATTATAGATCCAATTGCTGACGCATCTGGAACTTTCTCAAACGGCCCTTATCATCTAATAATTTAGGGGGCAATTATCTTTTGAGATTATTATCCCATGAGACATCAAAACATATCATTTCTTTGTCTCTTGCATCATAAAATGATGTAATACTTTATCAATGTATGTACTCCGACTAGATCGATTAATCTCTTCAATCTATCTCAATAGATCTTGATCCATAATATATAGGTAGCACCGCCTAAGTCTTTCATCGAGAAATTATTTCTCAACCAAGTCTTAACAGCCTATAGAGAAGGTATGACATTCCTTATTTGTTATATGTCATCTATATATAATACTAGGAACGTAAAATGGCTCCCACTAACCTTCTTGCAAACACATGGTTCATCTTCATTTTGAATAAAGCCAAACTCTTTGAAAGTTTTATCAAAATGAATATTCATTTTCCTTGATGCTTGCTTTAATCTATAAATATGTAGAAGCAACTTATAAACTATTTTAGCAAACTTTGGATCGACAAAATCCTTAGGTTGTATCATATATACATCATCTTCAAGGCTCCCGTATAAGAAAGCAGTTTTGACATCCATTCACCAAATATCATAGTCAAAGTAAGCAACTATTGCTAACAAAATCCTGATGGACTTGACCATAACAACTGGTGAAAAAGTCTCATCATAGTCTATAACATGAATTTGTTTGAAACCTTTTGCCACTAGTTGCACCTTATAGGTCTGTACTTTACCATCCATGTCAGTTTTCTTCTTGAAAACCCACTTGCACCCTATAGGTTTTACCCCTTCGAGTGGATCAACTAAAGTCAATACTTTATTTTGATACATGTATTCCATCTCGGATTTCATGGTCTTTGGCCATCTCTCGGAGTCTGGACGATTCATAGCATCTTGGTAGGTGAGAGGCATTATCATTATCCGTAAGCATCACATCACCATTTTGAGTCAAAAGAAATCCATAATTTCTCCCAGTCTCATGGTGAAACTTACTAGATATACGAATAACTTGTGTTTCCTAAACAGGATTACTTTCAACATTTTGATGTACATCCTGATCTTATTCCAACTCTGGTTCAATGTTATCATGTGGTTCTCGATCTTCATCGAGATGTATTGTCCTCCCACTGATTTTCTTAGAAATTAGCTCTCCCTCAAGAAATACAGCGGCCCGAGCAACAAACACTTTGTTCTCGGAAGGATTATAAAACATATACCGTAGTCTCACTTGGGTATCCCACAAAATAACATCTATCTAATTTTGGTCCAAGCTTGTCAGAGGCTAAACATTTTACAAACACTTCACGTCCCCAAATTTTCATAAATGACATGCTATGACATTTATCACTCTATATCTCATACGGAGTATTTTCGAACCGCTTTAGTCGGAATTTGGTTAAATGTATATGCAGCTGTTTTTAGAGCATAACCACAGAAACCGAATAAAAGATCCACTTGACTCATCATCGATCGCACTATGTCCAATAAGGTACAATTTCTCCTCTCAGAATATCTATTCCATTGAGGTGTTTCAGAAGGAGTAAGTTGTGATACAATATCACACTCCTTAGAGAAACTCTTGAAATTGAGGCTTAAGTATTCTCCTCTACGATCTGATCATATAACTTATATACTTTCCTCTATTTGCTTTTCAACTTCAACCTTATATTCTTTGTACATTTCAAAAGAATCAAATTTGTTCTTCATAAGAAATACATTTCCATACCTACTGAAGTCAACAATAAATGTTATGAAGTAATAAAATCCACCCATTGCCATCATACACATTCGACCATATACATCATTATGTATAAGTCCTAATCGTGCGGTGGCCCTTTCACCTGATCAGGTAAAAGAAACTTTAGTCATTTTGCCAATGAGACAAAGTTCGCATCTTCCGTATGATTCAAAATCAAACTTATCCAAGTATCCATCTATATGTAACTCAGAAATGTGTTTCTCATTAATATGGCTTAACTACAATGCTAGAGATAATATTTGATTTGAGTCATCTTAGAACATATAAATTGTTAACCATTTGTGCAACATTATAAGCCTTATCAATAAAATAAAATAAACAAATATTATTTATTTAATTAAATTGAAAACCTTTCTTATCCTGACAAGAAATTTATTTAATGTATCCCCTAAAGGCAGGCACGTAATAACAATTTATCAAGTTCTCAATCTCGCCTATATGGGCAAAATTAGGTATCGAGTTCCTTCAACTAGAGCAATAACTTTTGCTCCAATTCTAACCTGATACTTGAAGCTTGACCATTGCTAGTCTTCTTCTTTAGATCTTCCAAACAAGCTTGACAATTTACTTCCAATCATCCAGTTATTTCCACGAGAGTGAAAATCATCTCTTTTAGCAACACCACTATCAGGATTCAAAAGCCCTTTGGGATTGGACTTAAGTTTGGCACCGAATAAGATCAAATCTTCACATTGCCTGTCCACTTTCCTTTCCCATTTGCATTCCATGTGAACACCATAAATATGGACGTAATTCATGCCTTTACCATGTTATTTTCAGCAGTTTTAAACATGCCTAACAACTCAGTGAGTGTTCTGTCTATCTCATTCCTTTTGTTCTTAACAAACCGAAAATAGAAGTTGTTCAAAGATTGTTTGATCAAATCAAGCTGAGTCTCTAGACCATTCTTGAAACCTAAAAATATCAAGGTACATATACATATCATCTTTAGAACATATGGTCCAACCCGATATCATTCTCCCATTAATGCAAAAGTATGGTGCCTTATTATTGTCAAATCTTTCTGACGAGCCTATCCTTTAAACATCCTTTGAAGATGCTCAATCATATCATAAGCATCATTATACTCTTGTTTCTTCTAAAGCTCAGCACTCATAATTACAAGCATGAGACAAGACACATCAGTTGCATAATCAATTTACTTCTGGTAAGCATTTTATTCAGCACATGTTTCATTCTCAGCTAGAAGAAATAAGGGAGAGGTTTGAGTGACATCCTTGAACCTGAGGACAATCCTCAAGTTCCCATATCAATTGAGGAAATTATTTCATGTCAGCTTGTCCTTCTCAAGGACTATTATATAGAGAAGTTATTTGTGTTATTTGTCATTTGATATCTACAATATTAAAGTGCATAAAAATGACTTAGTCTACAGATGATCGTTAAATTATGTTCAAGTGATTATTCATATATATATTCACAATATATATATCTCACTATTTTTATTAAATCAATAGCCCTAACTATTAATTTGGAAAGAATATCTTCTATATCCTTTCTAGTGAGCCAAGATCCATATTTCACCATGCGTTAGGTCAGCTTTGGCTTTTCTCCTAAAACATGATTATTTAGGTAGACAACATTTGTCAATTATATCAATTATATAACTATTGGATAGCTTGGTGGAACAACATTTGTTCATATTTATCTAATAAATCTCTCCAAACTCTATGCCTCTAAGTTCACAATCCTATTATGGTAATCAAACCCAATAGTCAAAAGTATCAACATACTTCAACACATCTCCAACGATAGATGAGAGTACTTCGCTTTGGTGAACCCACTCCTTATCGATCTAGGGTTAACACATTAGACTTATTCGAAGGCATCCAATCAACTTAATATTAATTTTAGGGTTTTGTTAATTTTAAAACGATCATGATCCCATCATAAAGAGATTCCCAATTTCTCCTTGAATAAAATACTTCAAATCAATATTCGTCAATGGTTTGATTTCCAGGTAGTAAGGGAGTCACAACGGTCTCGCTTAAAACCCACAACCTTACAAGTTCAAAGAACTCGCTTTTGACAAAATTGCCCCATGTCAGAAATAAAGAAATTTGGTATTTTATTCCGTATTTCGTAAACACGAGAATCTCATAATCATTTGTTCATTTTAAAATCTTGAGTCGTTACAGATTTTATTTTGTTTAGCAAGCATGGCATGAGTGTCGTATCTAATACATACATCCTTAATCTAATGAGCGATGCATCTTTATAAACTACTCTACACATACATTCATCATATGCGCATATATATGTAAAGTGCAATAAATAAATATGGTTGGTTATGGATTTATCCTATATGATCTTCATCAAGCTAATGACAAAGATCTAGGTCAATCTAAGGTGAAAAATAAATGCAAGCTAACTATGACATGTCTTCTTTCTTGTATTGCTTCCTTGGATGGCCTCCATATGGGATTACCCTAGATCTTCAAATCTTCATGTCTTCATGTACATTACAAGAATGAAATATGAAAACTAGTCTAATGAACTTACAAGAAGAACTCGAGTTATATTCGAGATTTAATAATTACAAGATTAAATGACATGCAAGCCGTATTTGAAAAACCAAAACCATTAACATAAGGTCATAAGCCATAACCATCCACCATGCTCAATTAATAGAAAAAAACACGTTAAAAGACATAATCTGATCTTAACATATCATACCCATCATGATCTAATCATAAAAACCAAATATTGAAAAAAATCAGAAAATTCGAAATTAAATCTGATAATATTAAATCACAGATTACAGGACCTAAACGACGTCAAACGCCTTACAGATTAGTCGATGATAGCATTAGCTATCAATTACGTTCAAACGCTCGATTCCATATGAAATAGCATATTCGTTCACCAAAATCGGACACCAGACACAGATTTCAGCAAATCCGCTGCATCCGATTCAGAATCGTATCAAATATGATTCTTATAATAAGAACAAACATAAAACATGTATATATCATTATATATACATATTATATAACCATCATATGATTATACAACTCTCATTAACATCATATATTCAAAATATATATTTACATACGCATATATAAACATAACAACATGTAAAACATACAAAATCGCATACATAACAGTCATGGAATGGATACGGGATACTCGTAGTAGGCTGGACCAACATCCAGCCGAGAGAGGGTAGTCTTTAGAAGCAACAGGTTGTATACACTTTATCATCATAAAACCAGTAAACACATAAACGAATTAAATACTTTTCGCAACTAGCTCTGATGCCATTGTTGGGTTTTTGTTTTTTTTTTGTAAAAGTCTTGTATACAAAATCAGCCACACAAGAGATATTATATATAGAGAGTAGAAAAAGAATTATAACTCTTAACTAATTAGGAGTTATTATTAATTCGAAATTCATTTTTGTATAATAATTAAGTCACACTTAATTATTTAATAAATGAATTTCATAATTAATATTAGTAAATTCGAATATCAATATTTATCTAATTAATTAAGTCATGCTTAATTAATATTATAAATAATTTGAATTACTTAAATATAATTTAAATTCAATTTAAATTAAATCCTTCAAGCATTCTTTGTGCGACCCTATAGGTTATTATTACGTTAGAAATGATTTTAAATCTAATTTAAAATCGTAAACAATGAGCGGCATCTAGTTATACATCATTACTACCTAAGTAATAATAATTTAATCGGTGATCGATTAAACCTTTCGTGGATAATGTAAAATGTAATATAATCCTTTTAACCACATTATAGATTACACTAGAGGCATGTAATGTGCCAGGTTTCCTTGATCAATGAGTAGACTATCATATCAAATCAATATTTGAGCATAGCCACGCATTTCATAGTCTAGCTCACACAAGAGGCCAATAATATCACTCTTAAAATAGGAGGGTTAAATCCCATCTAGATCATTCATACAATTCATAATATACCCAATGTCCACTTTTATCATTACCCGGTCAAGGATAACTTTTAATGGAATCAATGTATATTAATTCTCGTATAGAAATATAATGACTTCAGGTCTAAGGACCATTACATCATTATCACTGTGAGAATTACTTATGACACAACAGACATGTAGAATCTCACATCGGGTTTGTCCAGCACCATGTACATATACATATGCCTGTGTCTTTGACTTTAGTATCACTATACCTATGATCAATGAGATGTGATCATCAGTCAACAAACACACCAGTGTTAATGCATTATTATTGTCCCTTAATAATAATACTCGACGAGGGACCTTTAGGAATATTGATACTATTCTCATAATCTCATTTCTAAGTCACGTACTTAGAGATATAGAATTGCATATCATATTCCAAGGACATTTATTAATCTAACATTTATATCGCAGTAAATTAAGAATTAATAAATTATAAAGGAAATAATCGATAGAATATAAACATTAATAATCCTAATGTCTTAAACTGAAACATTATAATGTTGTCTCTAGGGCACAAACAGTAACATTCCTAACTGAAGATCTTAAGGAAGAAGCTTATGCACCTCAATCTCAGGATCTGAATGATTCAAGGAAAATAGAGCATGTGGACTAGCTTAGGAAAGTACTGTGTGAATAAACACAATTCTCTAGAGCCTTGAATGACTGCTACTATCAACATTTATCTCAGAGTCATTTCTTCAGAGGTAAAATGTCTAAACTTCTCTCTGATAGAAATGCAAATTATCTATTAATTGAATATTTGTGTGAATAATACAATCATTGGCCCTACTTTTGATGACTCTTAAAAAGGGTGTATCAAAATCTGACCCAAACTAGAGTGAAAAAACCAATCAAACTCTATTCCAAAGCTAATAACTTGAAATCAATCAGTTTCATTTCATCAACAATCTCTCTTAAATCAACATCTCTCTTAAAGAATATGAAAGGGGATTTCAGTCAAAACTTACACACATGCATTTATATACATAAGTTTATAATATGTATATGTACAAACCGGATCTCCAATTCATCTTTAGTTTGGTAAGAAAAACATGGGTTGCTGAAGATTTGAATTGACTTGATAGAGAGAGAATAGAAGAAGTGCGAAAAATGAAAGAGGGATACAAAAGAAGATGAGCAACGGCTGTGAAATTAGATAGGGTTAGAAAATGAGATTTACTCAAATGTGACCATGACGTACATTTTAAGTCATATTGAGATTCTATTTGGGATGAACCACGTGGTCTAAAGATATGATAAGTTGAATGATAAGTTTTAAACATGTATATATGTATGTATCGGGTTAATTTCGGGTTGACCTGAAATTTACCTGATTTTTTCAGGGTGGTTTCATATCAACCCGAACCCGAGGTGAAATTAAAAACTCCCAACTCTAATTTGTACTTTCTCGTGTCGATATTGTGTCGGGTTTCGGGTCGTGTTAATTTTTTCCATCCTAAATCAAAATCTTGTTAAAATTAAATACAAAATTAGCATGATAAGTGAGCTCACCTATTTTCTTGATTCTCAAGAAAATAGGGTGAGTGATGAAATATGTTTTAGTCAAACACTGTGTGTGCCTATATCTCTTTAGATGTTTGACCTAATTGATTATACGTTTGCAAAATTAGTTATGTTAACTCTTATCAGTTTGAAATGTGTGCTTTATTAAACATTTCAAAATATAAGAACTGAGTTGGTTCTCTTTATATTTAAACTCACGTAGATCAAACATTATATTTATCACATATTTTTATGCTTTATTCTTCGTTTGTTACCAGTAAATTCTCACTCAGAAGCTTTTAAAGTAAATATTCAACAACCTCGAGGGATCATCAAATATTGAAAATTGATGATCTAGACTCTGAGTTTAATCTAACTAGTTGTCTAGATAAAAATTGTTTGTTGTGCAAGACATGACTGTACAATAACAAAACTAAGTTAAATTGACAACCTTAAGTTGTATTGTAATCTTAGTTTGCATTTTGTATTGTAACATTTAAAGTCTGTAAAAATATCAAAAAGCATACTGAAGACTTTTTCTATAAACAATATCAAGCCTAAGAATTCTATCTGGAAGAAGATCAAGAAGATCACGCCTCAGAAGAATTATGAAGAAGCTTGGAGTTGAATAAATCTGTTTTAAGAAAAATATTATAAGTCAAGATCTCTACAAGTCACAGATTTAGTGTTATAGAGAATCCATTCGAGAACTCCAGAATGACTTATAGAGAAGTCAGGAAAGCTACTAGAGAACTCAGAGATATCGAAAAGCCAAATTGAAGACATAAAGATTGGAGATATCGACAAGTCATTTCATCACTAGAGAACTCAGAGTTATCGATAAGTCAAATATCATTAGAGAACTCTGAGATATCGACAAGTCAAATATCATTAGAGAACTCTGAGATATCGATAAGTCAACTATCACTAGAGAACTCTGAGATATCGACAAGTAAAATATCACTAGAGAACTCTGAGTTATCGACAAGTCAATTAGTCACTAGAGAACTCAAAGATGTCTATAGGCCAAAGTGAAGATATGAAGTGAGAGATCTCGACAAGCTAAATCCTCTTTTAGAGAACTCAGAGACCTCTACAAGTCAAATCAACTATAGAGTAATGAGAGATCTCAATAAGCCAATATACTTATCGAGATGTCAAGTTCTCTATATATCAAACTGAAGATCTCGAGGTAAAACTCATAGTACAAAGTGCAGATCGGTTCAATATACAAGATTAACAATCAACAAACTATCCAACCAATTGGATTGCCAAGTCTATAAAAAGCAGCTTGAAGAGTGTGCAAGATCAAGGGTGAAGATTAACTGACAAAGGAAGATCAAAGTTAACACAGTTTGCATAGATATGCTAAGCCATAAATGGAAGATATACTTTTCCTAAAATGGAATGATTAGTGACAGTTTACTAAAGTGAATAACATTTCATATTATACACTGTGTAAACCAGTAGTTAACTATCATATAAAGTTAAAAATGGTCCTTTGTTAGATGTAACAATTTAGATCAGAAAAATCTTGTATTCTCTCAAGGAAGAAGCTAAGTTCTTTAGCAACAAAGAGCTTAGAAATTTTGTAGCAAAACATTCTTAATTTTAATATAAAATTAAGTGAGTTTTGAAAGATTTGTGTTCACTGTTATTGCTTGTTTAATTTCAATTTCAACACATCTCACTGCAAGATTTAATTTATTTTGTTCATAACCATAAATACTTCAAGAAAAGCACAAAAACACATTCACCCCTCCTCTCTATGTGTAACTCATTACCTAACAAGTGGTATCAGAGCAAAATCTGAAAGTAAACAGATTGAAGATCTTGGAAGAATGAATACACAGAAAATCAGTAGCATCAAAATCCCTACTTTTGATAAAACTAACTACATTTTATGGGAGAAAAAAATGTTGTTGTTTATCAGGATGGGCCCTTCACTCCTATAATTAGAGTTGAGGAATCTACAGATAGTGATATGGTCATTCCAGCTCATTATTCTCCAAAAGACCCTTCTGAGTACACTGAGCTTGAGAAAGAAAAAGTTTCCCTATATAGTGGCTTGCAGCTAATATTGATAGAGTCACTTGACAATATAATGTACAATAACATTGTCAACTGTAACACTGCTAAGCAGATCTGGGAAAAGATTGAAATACTCTGTGAAGGAATTGAGGAAGTTAGATCTAATAAAAGAAGAATACTGATTTCACAGTTTGAGGATTTCATGGCTAAGCCAAAGGAAAGTATCACTGATGTGTTTGAAAGGTTTAATAAGCTGATAAATGACTTGCAGCTACATGACAAATATTATGAAGCTGAAGAGGTAAATTTGAAGTTTTTGCTCACACTCCCTGATCATTTGGAACAGAAAATTTCTACAATCAGAGAAGGGAGAGATCTAAGTAGGATAACACTGAAAGTTCTTTATGGAATCTTAAAAATATATGAATTAGCCAGTAATAATGTTCAGATTGATTGTGCGAATAAAAAAGTGAAATTGTTAACTACGGAAAATGCAACGGTAATATTTAAAGGTAAGAAACAACGGAAAAAGTTCCTGACAATGATGCAGACTAAATGATTGTTGCGACAAGGATGTAAAGTTTATTTAGCTTATGTGTTAGATATTGAAAGAGAAAGTCCGAGGATAGAAGATATTCTCGTTGTATGTGAATTTTTTGATGTCTTTTCAGATGAACTTCCAGGATTACCACCGGATTGAGAAATTTAATTTACTATTGATTTAGCGTCAGGTACAGAACCAGTTTCGAAAATTCCGTATTGAATGGCACCGATTGAAATGAAAGAATTAGTGACACAATTACAAGATCTTCTAAATAAAGAAATTATAAGACCCAGTGTATTCCCATGGGGTGCACCGGTATTGTTTGTTAAGAAGAAAAATGACAGTATGCAACTATGTATCGATTATCGTGAACTGAATAAATTGACTATCAAGAACAGGTATTCTTTACCACGAATCGATGATTTGTTTGATCAATTAAAAGGAGCCGCATGGTTTTTCAAAATAGATTTCAGGTCATCCCCAAATCTGGGGTCAGGATTAGGTGTCACTAAACAACTTTAAACAATATAAACATATATATTCAAACAAATATACAGATAACCTTTCATTATTCCGGATCGCTTACAGGTTATAGTATAAAATAAGAATCTAACCTTCTAAAATTATAATAACTAAATACAATTTCATTACCTCTTTACTAACTTTCTCGTATTATTCATTCTGACACCTCCAAATTTCTTCAGCTGGAATATCTCCACTTTTGCTGTCTATTAAAAGTTATTCACTCTTGTCCTCATTTGATACTGAAAGAAATAAGAATTCACAAAGCAAGAGTGAGCCAAAAATGCCCAGCAAGTATCATAAATGGTTTCCAAGTATCAGATCAAAGAAGATTCTGGAAACGATTTTTGAATGATTTCAAAACATCTTTATTTATTTAAAACAGTTGAGCGAATAAAACATCGGCCCTCATTGGCCTTTAATCATAAATCACATTTTTCTATAAAAGAACAGTGAACGTTTCACTGATTCATCTCTTTGAATCAAATATTTGTTTGATTTTATAATCATAAACTATTCAAGAAGGAATGTCGTTAATGGCGATCAATAATAAATTAGACTAGACACTATAAACCAACATATGCACTATAACCTGCTAGTCAGTCAGGTGATAGTGCAGATCTATACCCAACTGCATAGACCCACCAACATATGGGGTACCCAGACAACTATGGCCTAATAATCAAGGGACCAGCCATCTCTGGCCCTTAGGGTCCAGCTCATTTCTGGCCCTCATCATAACCATCCAGTCCGTAGAGTATTTTGATGTCAAATCATTTTAATTTCAAAACAACCAGATTCAGGGTCCGCAAATAACCCGAAAGAATGGGTATTTGCTCAAGAGATCAATCGATAATCAAGGAACAAGATCAAAGAGGTACTTTCATAAATAAGAGTAATTGCAGCAAAATATAAAAACATTTAACTATTCTGAACTTAGAATAGGAATGAAGAAATATTTGTAGTATTTTAGAAGAAAGTTTAGGAATACTTGCCTCAATTGATCGCCCTCTGATCTTTAATAATCTGCCATAACACTCAGTCCTGATGTATCTGTATTTCCATTGATAGGTTACTAGACCTTTCTTATCATTCACCATTTCAGGTTTATATCTATTTTGAATCCACTTATTTCATTACTACACGAAATCAGGCTTTACTTTTACAATCTCTGTTTGGCCTTGAATGTTTCGCACTATGTGTATCTATCATAAAAGATACTATTCAATTAACTGACAATATATATTTGTCTAGTCTATACGTTTATCCTTATCATCTACCCGCCCATAATAATAGATAAGGATCATCTTTAATCATATAAAGTTAAATAGACATGTGGACTCATAGTTCACATAACACATAAACACATAAGGCACGTATCACATATTTCATATAACACATAGTCACATAATTCATGTAGCACATAAGTTGAATCATCAAAAGATAGGTCTTTATACGTTTAGAATTGAAATCGAGTTAAAAGGTGTATTTTATCGATTAATAACCGACTCAGAATGATTCATAAAACAAACGCCCTTTTAACACAAAAGAATTTAGGTCTCAAAAATATTTTTAATAGAAGCAAAATATTTTTCTGAGTCTAGAGGCGTTCGTTTCGTATTAAACGGACGAACGGTTTATTTAATACATTCAAAGGAAATCATTAAGAGCTGGTCAAGGGCATGTTATAGATGGTTCAAGTGCTCTAATTGTCAATGAAGCCCAGACCTCTAATGATGAGTCAAGATCCCAAACTCCAGTTGCCTCAACAAGTGAGCAAAGACACAATGACTCTCAGGAACAAGTCATACGGGAATTAGAAGAAGATGAGTTCTACATGTTAGGTCCCAAATTATCGTAGAAGGGGGGGGGGTTGAATATGATAATTACTAAATTAAAAATTCTTTCGAATCTTTAGCGGATATAGATTTAGTGATCAGTTAGTGGTTTCCTGTTCTTGAGGTGAATAGTGTTTGGAATGATATTCAGGGAAGTATATATTCATATATAAATCCTTGAGGGGTGTTGCTACACTCCGGTAAATAAATTAACCGGCTACAATCTAAGAACAACAAAGTTCCTAGCTTCTACAAAGATTTACAAATCAAATCCTATAAAATGATCTAGTTTTTGTTTGTTTAAGGATTCAATTACCGGGTAACGATTATAATGCCCCTATAAATATACAATAATTAAATCGGACATTATAACGTTACTCCGGTGAGAAGTTAAACGGATATATAAAAAGCTTGAGATTCTCTGAAAATCCTTGCTGCTATTTTTCACCTCTCTTGGGAGAGAAGATGAAAAGCAAATTAATCCAATAGCTTGGATCTGATATGCTGCTGAGTGTAGTCTTTTATATTCAATTCAAATGTGTGGCTCAATTTTAACCACACAAATAAACTGAATGTACAATAAAATATGTGGCTGATAATTGAGGAGTGCTCTGTGGCGACCAGCTTCTATGCTCTGTGGCGACAACAACAAGTACAAGTGCATTGCCTTGGATTTATTTGAGCTCAGTTTATTCTGTGGCGACTCCAAGTACAGGAGGTGGAGTATTATTACTCTATGGTGACAACAAGAGGGGGAGGGGGGAAATCTCCTCTGGCGACCACTAGTACTAGTATATAATTATACTCAAACAAAACTAAAACCAAAACCAAACAAACTTGTTTGTTTCTTTATTTCTTTTGATTTTTCCTTTTCTTTCTTTTTTTTTCTTTTTTTTGTTTTTTTTTTATTTTCTTTGTTTTTGTTTTTCTTGTTTTTTGCTTTTTCTTTTTTTCTTTTCTTTTATTTTTCTTTTTTTCTTTTTTTCTTTTTCCTTTTTTTTGTTTTTCTTTTCTTTTAAGTTTAAATTGTAACTAACTTAATTTATAAAATTAACTTAAATATAATTTATATAAATAAACTAATTTAGATTTATAAAATAAACTTATTTAAAGTTTATAAAATAAATCATTTTAAGTTTATTAAATAAATTATATTTAAGTCCAATTAAATAAATTTATTTAAGTTAACAGTTAAACTTTGAGCTTGGCCAATTCCTCGAGCTGTTTAGCTATATACCCCGCACCCTTTCTCGTACTTTAACAGATAAACGTTCAATCCAAGTATGTTCCTCAACTTAACAATTCTTCTAAAAATTATACCCAGATTCCTTTCACGAGCTGTTGACGCCTAGTGCAACTGATCTGGTTCACTGACGACTAACCCTGATTCAGGTCTTCGTATTATGGCCTTGATTACATTGTTAAGCTTGCATCAACTTTATTGCTTTGAACACTGACTGTCAATAAATAACTGTACTTTCACTGGAATCCTTTCTAGTACTTTAGACAATGTCTTCATTGCTACTACAATCTTGAATACTTCATTCACTGTTCTTCACCGACGCTTGAACATATAAATGAACTCTTGTTAGTGAGTATAGCTTCAAGACTGCAGTTGTCTTCTTTAACCTCTGTATATACCCTGTCTTCAATTCTTCATATTCATATACTTCAAATATTGTCTATCTTCAATTAATGCTAATATACTGAAATCTTCTGGTAGCACTTATACACTGAATCTTCAACATTTCTGAAACCTTGATAGTCTTTAACCTTTATTCTTCACTGAGGCATGATCATATTAATGAACTTCTTTCAGTGACCTGTAAACAGACTTCAAGCCTTCTTCTAATCTTTTGATTCTTTGTATTTTCCTTGTCTTCATTCATCCCGATTTCTTCTGTAGTCGTAGTATTATTAACCTATCCTGTTCTAGTGTTGTTCTCGTGTTAAGTTATCACGTAACTGTTCATACAGCTACGCAGTCTCACCAACAATCACCCCCTATTTTATTGTTAAACCTAACAAACAAATTAAATAGAGAGGATAACTCAACTAGTAACTAGAAAAAGTAAAGTACCAGGATTTGTAAATAATGCTACTGGTTTTCTGGATCAAATACTGTATTTCCAGATTTCTTGAGTAACTGAAATAAAAGATGCTTGTTCCTCTAGCACTGAACTGATCTTCAAGTAGTCTCATATTCATTTCCTTGGTTCTTTAAATCTCTTTCAGATAATACTTTTCAGTCTTGAAGTAAATATCAGCAACTTCTTTTGTACAACCACATATCCTGTTGAGAAGCACATATTTCTCTTGCTTCTCCCCTTATAAGAATCAACTGCTTAAAGGAGATCACCTTCGTTTACCACCTCTCCCGTACAATAGGATCCGCAGTTCAAAACCAATGGTACTCCCCTTTTTGAAAACGGCTTCTCCCTTTATGAAGAATAGTGATGAACCAAACCACTTCTTCTGATTACTAGGAAATCACGTTATTTTTACCACCTCTCCCGTACAATAGGATCTATAGTTACAAACAACAATGGCGTGGTGTAGTGTACATGTGCTTTACCTTTTTCCTCCTCCCTGCTATTTCTCCCCCTTAGTAGAGGAATCCTCGAAACTATTACTTAAGCTTTTATCTCCCCCTAAGAGAAGGAATGTATGTTGTTGTCTGAAGGAGGTCTCATATGTTACTTGGTTGGAAAATAAATAACAATTCAGAGTCTGATCAACCATGTCCCTTTAAATTCTGCGAGAATGACTCCACTACTGATCATCATGTTCACCAATCTTCCCAACTCCTTATACCTCCCAAATGTGAGATCACCAATTGTTACCAATTGTTATGTCCCAACTGGTTAGGTCCCGAAGTATTCTAAACCAATCTATAAATGTTAGGTCCCTAAGAGTTAGGTTCCAATCATAAACAAATTCGAGACCCAAAGTATCAAGAACTATATATAGGGATAGGGAATGGGATACGGTGTTTCTCTTTCTTCCTCATTGTGAGTGTGTGATTCTGTTTCGTGTACCTCACAAGTGTTTCACTATTCTCTCCACTCATTAGACTCGTCAGATAAATCTGAGTCATAATCTACAAGTTGCTAGTTTCCCTTTTAGGGTTCCAGATTTGAACTTTGGGAAGGTAAACAATAATCCAAAGAATTTAGCATAAAGATCAAAGTTTTCTTCTAATGCCTGTGAAGACATTTCCTTATGACTCATCAGGTAAATCTGAATCATTGTCAACAAGTTGCCGATCTGCACCTATGTCAGATCCACTATCCGCAGATACATCCAGGGGATTTAAGCCTGGGGAGGTAGACACAGACCACTGACATATGGCTATTGGATCAGTATCCTCTCCTAACACATGTAAAGACAATTGGTCCATTAAAGAACCTTGAACAATCGAATCTGACCTTAAAATGGTCAAAACTCTTTGTTCCATCAACTCTTCCTTTGTGTGTGTAACCTATCCTTGTGCATCAAGAATTGTTTAAGTTTGAGGTGGTGACACTACATCGGATACCCTGGCCGACAGGCGAATTTCAATAGACGCACCCTGTTGAGAGGATGAATCTAGTAACTATTTTGTGCCATTTCATCCATTACATCTTTTTGAGAAGATGTATGGGAGCCCGCAGTTGCCTCAGTTTTAATATATCTCAACTTTGTAGGAGACAGAGCTGCAGGGTTGACTTCAGAACCTTCCTTATGTGGTGCACTAAGGCACTTTCTCCCTCACGCTCATTCATACTTCATTTTAGTGGTAAGAGAGTGTTGGTTGGTTCTGTTTTCGTGTTTATCTTTACAGTCTGGGATAGACCTTGTGGGTTTTCAACCTCATGACTATCAAATGAAAGAAGGCCATTGGAGGTTGAACCTGTATCACAGAACATATGGTAATGTAGAGATAAAATGCATTTAAGATCTATAATGAATAAAAGTCATGCATTTAATCTTTTGAGAGAAATGATGTACAATAGTGATTTCAAAAGATTTTAATGAAATAAGAAATCACCATTGTAGAAAGAAGTTTGATTTTCTCCCAAAATTGTTCGAGTGCACAAGTCTGTTTTTATGCCTAAAAAGATAAATAATTTGATAAGACACAGACTGATGACCTAGCAGTATTAAGAAGAGAAAGAAAGATTTTGTCTTTCAAGATGAATGAGTATTTGTAATAGCATTGATCACTTAGGGTAAAGTCTAAGCAATTCTCATTCATATCAAAATCTCCATAATCTATCTTTATAAATTATTCTCAACAATATTGTTTATTGATAAATAATCTTAATAAGAAAGACTATGCTGCTGATTTCTAATTGTAGTGAATCTGTCAGATATAACAACTCATATGAATTCACTAGAACTTAAAATCTCAAAATTATCTGCAACAAAATATTAACAATATATCATTGACTGATACTTGTCAAGTATTTTAGATACTAATAATTATGTTGCATCCTACTTTAATATAAGTTAAATCATGAAACTGATTTGACATGGAATTGTCGAACATCATAATTCAAATATATTAGAGTAAGATATCAATGAATTAAATACCAATTATCTATCAACTAGATATTAACATTCAATATCATATTCTATACAATTTTTAACTCCTAACAACTGTAATATCTCAAACAATATTGGTTTGATAAGTAAAGCAACATTAACCAATATTATCTTGTTTGCAATCTTAGAAAAACATTCTAAGTTCCATATACTTTGATTCATTGAGTATTGCAACTATTATCAGAGTGTTTAAAAATTTGCAAATAAGTATAAAAATTATTTTTAGTGGACAACATATGGTCACTTTTACCATGGTTGCACTTAAGAAAGATTTTTACATCTTTTGTATTAGTACAAGTGACCGAGGATAAGCATTGATTACTTAGAGGAGTTTTAAGTAATGTCACAAATACTAATACTTCATAATTAGTCCGTACTTAAAATACAATTAGTCCGTACTTAAAATCTTAACTAAACATCATTAACTGATATAAGTCAAAAATTAGCATACAACAAATCATGCTACAATTATGATTATGATTTCAGTGAATTTTTGAGATGTAAACATTGCTAAATTCACTAAAACCAAAATCTCATAATTAACTTATAACACATAAGTTACAATCAATATACTAGATATCAATTGTTGACAGATTTAATTATAATCAATCATGCTGCTTATTTATTTTAAGTTAGTTTGAATTATGGAGCAAATAAAATCATTGAATTGTTTCGATTTCCATAATCCAAACAACCCAAAATAAATATTAAATAAATAAATACTAAATATCTATGAGTTAGATACTAGCACTTAAATATTTATAATTATCCTTGAATAATCACCAAAAGGATATATGACTTATATACATGACAATCACTTAATGGATAATTAGTAATTTTAGAAATACTTTCTAGGCATTTAAAATATTGAGAGTTTTATACACATGACTTATAAAATAATTCAACTTTCAATATCAGTGATTTTAGAAATAATCATTGATTACTTAGAACAAAAATTCTAAATAATATCACTAATACTAAAAGTACCAAAATTATTCGTACATGATACAAATAACTATGCTGCATATTATTTTAATACAATTCAAATTATGAGACTGATATGGAATGGAATTGTCTACCATCATAATTTAAATCAATTAAAATAAAATTCAAACTTAATGCTATAATACTTAACTATTACAAATGTATATGATATTGTAATCATGATAATCAAGATAGTAGCACTAAGTATGAGGTACCGGATTACTGATAAATTCACAAGTCCTTTAAATATTAAAGATTTAATACCTGTGAAATTATATGAAGAATTCCTTATAGATGGGATTTCCAACTAATATGCAATGTATGATATCCCACACTTACAAACCAGTCTTGAAAGATTAACTTTAACAAGTGATTTAATAAGTGTTTCTGCAAGTGACTATTTGACTAAAAGACATGCTCTCGAAATAAGTGATACCTGGTGTCAAGGTGCCTTGTCATAGAGTGTTCCACAGAGTTATTAGATTTGAAGTTGTTTCTTATCATAACAAGAAATCAATCTTCTTCCACAAAGTTGACAGCTTCTCGAGATACTTCTCTTGTCACTTAGGTTGACAGCTTCATAGATGCTTCTCCTATCTTTCTTACAACCTGCGTAATCTATATCTATATAGCCAAACATGTTAAGCATAATATCTTTAGGGTACTTTACTCCAAGAGTTGATAGTCCCTTAAGATATCTAATAATCTTGTTAATAGATATAAGATTGGATTCTCTAGGATCCACATGGAACCTTGCACATTGGCATCTTGAGAACATTACATGTTGTATATTAGTATTTGAGTAAAAGAGTGAGTTTGTCATACCTCTATAGCTTGTCATTGTTACCTGAGTTGCACTAATCAAGCTTAAGTGGTTCATGTTGGTAAGCAGTCTTGATATGTTCCGAATCTTCCAAATTTTGCATCTTCAAAAGATCCTTAACTTACTTGTATTACCATCATTCTTTTTGTTTACTTGTGCTCCTAAAAGAATTGTTCTTTTGGCTTGCTTGAGCTCCTAAAATTATTATTCTAATGGCTTTCTTGAAGTAATCCTAAAAAGAATTGCAACATTTCCAACATGCTCCTCCATACCTATTCTGCAATTACTTAGCAAATAATCTTGCACAAGTCTTTGTTAGTAGACCAACATATAACATTATCATTATGTCAGTGCACATATAAAACAATTTGTTTGTGCCTAGTGATACGAGAGTTATTAATATGACGACTCTACTAGTTTATATTTAACCATAACTTCAGTTAGAGTGCCATATCATGTCCTTGACAATTTCTTGAGTAATATACTAGTTCATACCAACCTGAAGTGAGCTTGTGTAACACCCCCAGATCCGGGGTCGGGGATCCGGGTCATCACGGTCTTTCTTTCCACAATATCACTTAACTTAATTAATAATAAATAACCTCATGCTGTGACCCCACACTAACACACACCACAACACGTTATAGTCTCAGAGATGAAATTGAAATAAGTACAAGTCCTTGAATCCACAATTTAAAAGTTATTACAACCCAAAATGATTACTTGATAAGTTTACAGTTAATTGCCATTATCTGCCACAAGTTATAATTATACATAATTGATTCCCAAAAGTAGAATGCCTGATCTACAAATAGATCTACCTCTGCAGCTATAGCAGCTACGATATCAACGGGAAGACGCGGGACGCTTCCCACGCGCTTGCGCTGGGTCTGCTTGAGTCTGGCCATCTTTCCTAACTGTTGTTGTGTGATGAAGAAATGAAGCAAGAGTGAGCATTACAGCTCGCAAGATAATATATAGTGTCAACAATAATGCAAGTATCTAAATGGATAACTTACTAGAACCCTTTATCAAGTGTAAGGTAATTACTTACTGGATATAGTCTTAAAGGAAGATGAAGTTACCAATTACTTCACTATACTTAGACCATTTTAGAAAACTACTTGAACTACCACTGTTCAAAGTATAATAGGTTTCAAAAGTTTATCCCATAGATGAGACCACAAGTTAAGACTTGAATAGATTCAATCTTTGAAATATTATTGAATGAAATGAAGTTACGAGATACTTTATTTAGTCCCGATATATATATATATATATATATATATATATATATATATATATATATATATCCACATATATATCTCTTATACATTTCCTGGAAACCTCTGTTATGTAAAGTATGAACAGAGTTTGCAATATCCAATGAATTTTGGAAAGAAAAGAATTTTGGCATAAACCCGATATCTTGCTGATCAGGCAAAGATACCAATAAGTAACCTTTTCTACTAGTAGATGGATGAATCCCCCACCGGTCATCACCCTGGCCTTATTAGGACCTTGTACTGGACCGCCACCCGGCCTCTTACGCATTGATGGGCTGCCACCCAGCCACTTACACTTTGATAGACCGTACCCCGACCTGTCGCTTATGCCGACTCAATTAGATGGACTTACTTCCCGAATGTTGGGTAAGTAATCAATTCATTTATCAAAACAACAACCTTGTTGCGAATATAAAATACACCACAGAGCCGGATCCCTCAGGTTTTGAGCGAGTATTTAAATCCCCTTCGAAAGGAGGATCTTAAATATAAAAATGAGTTTTGGGATCCGCTCTAACTTTTAAAATCATTTTGAAGACTCGAAAATAAGTTTGATTATCGAAAATAAGTTTGACTACCGAAATATTATTCTTTAATAAAATAAAGAATATTATTTAGTAAATAAGCGGAGTCATAAGTCCTCGAATGAATATTCAAAATAATATTCATTAAATAGAATAAACAGAGTCATAAGTCCTCGAATGAATATTCAAGATAATATTCCTTAAATAAAATAAACCGAGTCATAAGTCCTCGAATGAATATTCAAAGTAATATTCATTAATAAAAATAAAGTTATCGAATAAGCCTTATTCGATTAATAGTTTGAAAACTATATTATATATATATATAATATACCTGGGAACATCGACTCCCGGTTTTAGAAAATGTTCACCTTTGGGTCCCCTATACTAAGGGTATACGCAACTACTGTTTATCTCTAGCATAGGTATTATGCAATTATAAGCATTGGAATCAACAGATAGATATCAAGATTATGAAACAGACATGCATATAAACCATATCAACATGCTCCAATATATCGCAAGATTTGCTAATTAACCATCATGCATCTATCACAAGATAATGCATATACATGTATACATCACAACAACAGTATAACGGGTAGAAAACTTGCCTGAGCGACTGGGTGTGATAAAAGGCTTGGGACGAGTCTGGTAACCTATAAACAATATATAAGTATGAATTAAACCAAAGTCGCTTATGAATCTATACTTTAACCAATTAGACCATAATGTTCGCTTTTGCGCTTAATGATTCACTTAGGTTGCTCGAGTACCCTCGGCTCCACCATTTTTAATAAATTAACCATTAGGAATTTTAAGGCGATTCTTTCGCGAGTACCCTACCAACTGCCTAATCCACTTTACATAATTGTTTCATATTCTAATTAGTCATTTAAGGGCCTTAACTAAGGTTTCAAAGTAAGGTGAGGGATAATGGTTCGGTCGCGAAATGCCGTTACTTAAAACGGTCATTTCTCCTAAACCGTACATCGGATTTAAGCGAACCACATATCAAAACGAAGCTCGTAACATGAACTATCTAATTATGGCAATGGTCATAACAGTGAGTTCACGGGTCCTGATGTTAAGAACAAAAGTAGTCTAAGGTAAATCGGGCATTATGACGGCTATGTTTACGCGATTACCAAATTTGTACAACTCCAAATCAATCCACAATCAATCCCACAATCATTACTACAACCAAACTCCATCCATACTCTACTACAACAACCCAAACATCTCAAGTTCTCCAATTTATACTACTCTAAATCATGAACTAAAAGCTTATACTTAAGTTCATTAACTAATAATCAAGATTTATAACTCCAAAAACATTACAAAACCAACCAATCTCTAAATATTCAATAACCATGCTTCTCATGAACTATACTACTCATAACAAGCTATTAACATCCAATAATAATGCCAGGTTAAGAGATTATACCTTCCTTGAGAGTAGGAGTAACTAATGAGCTTGAAACAACCTTGGAAAATCCTTACTAAAGCTTTATCTAAACAAAAACACAAGATCAAAATTTCAAGTTCTTGAAAAACACTATTCACTCTCTTGTTCCATGAATTATTGGAAGAGATTGTGAAGGAATTGGAAGCTTAGATTCATAGGATATCTATATCTATGTACAAGGAACCTTGGATAATTACCTCACTAATTAACAAAGCTTGGAACTTGAATTTGAATTTTTTCTTCTTTGAAAAAGAGATGAAGCCGAGAGCTTCTTGGCTTGGAAAATGGAAGTCAACTTTGTGTTTTGTGTTTTTGATTTGTTTTGGCTTGGTTGCCTTGTTTTTGTTTTGTTTAATTAACCTTTTAACCATGGTAAAATTTGTGTGTCTTATAATCAACCAACAATTCCTTCCCTTTTGGTCATGCTTATGTCATCCTCCTATGTCATCTTCCCACACTTGTCTTCTTCTTGTTGGTGTGATGACATCATCATCACTAACCTCTTTGATTAACTCCTAATTACTTGGGTAATGATCGCTGATCTGTTATACGGTTCACTTAACTTTCGTTTTCGTTTATCGTTTGAGGGATCATACCCAGGATCTTATTACTTGGGTTCCCTTAACCTTTCTCAATACATTATATTCCTTTTATGATCCTCTCTTATAATCCTTAAATTTAAATCCTTTTTATCCTGTTACCTTATACTCAATTCTTTCGGTATCTGGTGGATTTTCGGGAAAAATCAAAGTGTTCGAATTTGGATTCTGACGATCTTTACATACACTTATATACCATATAGAGTACTAATAAGATCTCAGAATAACAATAAAAGAACCTCTACAAAGTGTGGCATGAAAAGTTTTCTTATTCAGCATAATCAGCAAAATCACTATTCATAAGGGTTACAAAAAGTCCAAAATTTTGGGGTTATTACAGCTTGTGAAGAAGAGATATACATAGTCCAATAGATCAGCAACTGCAAAGTCCATGAACTGTGGTGCACTGAATTTCTCTTTTGACTCACCAACCAGGAGTGCACTTGTACACATTTACCAGAGTCCAATTCCAGGTAGAATGTGCATCAGGTGCCTGATATGTCGTAATATCCTCAAGTCTCGTCACTGGTGCTTTCTTTTAGATAGTGCTTCGAGATAATAACCTAGCATCCAATTTGGCCTTGTCCCTCGTAATAATGCCATTGTCATCCAAGTTGACTTATGGTTATCCTTGTACCAATTAAAATATTATCATTTAGTTTGGATACCAGATTCCCTCCAGTCTGCTTGCTGAATGATTGAGCTCATCTTGCTTTGCAATCACCCAATCAATCCGGATCTATCAGAGCTTCTGTAACTTTTTTAGTTTCTTCTTCGTATAAAAAACTAGAGAAATAATCATTCGCACTTAGTAGCCCTTCTAATCATTACTCCACCATCTAAATCACTTAAGAACTACACTCTGGGAATAGACTTGACATCAAACCCTTTGTCTCAGCAGATATGTTCTTGTTGTGTCCTCTGAATTTTCAATGTGGTGTTGTGTCTGACTAGTTGATCCTTCTATTGCTCCCCCTAAGCTGTTGCTGTGATTTCCTGAAAATCCTTATCCTTGCTGACTGGCTCCATTGAAATAATGAGCCGTGTTATACACTGCCATTCCATTGCTTGGATATGAATCATCAATATCATTAATTTCTCCTTTAACAGCTTGGAGCATGGAGTTGTTGAACTATGCACTTAGACTGTCTATCACCTTCTGTTGATCAACCACAAATGCCCTGTAGGTTGTAGACTCCACTGAGTAGCCATGGAAAATATCTTATCTAGTCTTAGCTGTAAATGCCAAGATCCTCAAACAACTGGAAACATTTAATTGTTTGCTTCTGTAGAACATTCTCTCCAAACACTTTCAGGTTATCCAGTGTTTGCTTATGTTGGCCATTAACTCATTAGGTGTCTTCATGTATACATCCCTATCAAAGCTTGATCTTACTTGTGGCAAATTGTAATGACTGATTCAGCCTTTTGGTATTTAGAAAGTCTTAATTAGCTTGACATTGTCCTTGTTGCTTTAATCAAGTTCCGGTTCTTCCTTTATACCACTCCATTATGACACGGAGCTCCCAATGCTGAATATGTTTCAAAGTATTCTCGATGTTACAGATATCAATCGGAACTGCTTCTTGATTCAGTCTTATTTTAGACCACAAGATCATTTCTTTTACAGTTTCTTCCAACTTGATCTTCTTTGATGTAATCAATCACCATCTGTGATGTCTTGTCTTGAGAACGCACGAACAACAACTTTGTGTTAAGAGTATCCATTAATCATCATTAAGGTATATCGTTACTTTGATGTGATGTTGTCTTTGACTTCTCTTCCTGACATGCCTCACATTTATCATCCTTCTGAATTCTAGATGAGGCAGTCATCTCACTAAACCCTTTTTACAAAAGAGTTCCTTGAGTTGATGTTCAAGGGTGAGAGCTTCTAATGCCATAGCTAAACTTTTGTCAGATAAAGTTTTACAGTAAAAACCATTGACTTCACCTTTCTTGAGATTCCGGTCTAGCCATAAGAATCTCCTTTCCTTACTCTAACAAAAGAAAGGTTCTCAACCTTCCTGCTTCAGATGAGACACTAATCCTTCATTGAATTGACATTTTGTCCTTTGATGCAGAATAGTCTGATAAGAGGATTTGTGCCTTAATTCTCCAACAAGAAAGATGCTTCAATTGTCATTAATGACTCCAATAATTAGTTGTTATCAGTGACAACAATTGTTGAGTCCATGATGACATCCTTATTCTGTATAGCTTGTCCCGTAGTGAAAACCTTTGCTGTCATCTCCAAAGATTACTGACGGAATAGATTTTGTTAATCACATTTGATTGTGAGGCTCTTTCTTTGATCATATGCCTTATGTATGAATTACCAAGAATACATATGAATCAATTAACCTGTTATGTCATGCACTCACAAATGGATTAACAGTTCTTGGTACCCAACTTATCAGTTTGGGTCCAGATGGATTAGAGATCTTACTATAAACAGAGATAACAACAGCTGCAACCTTATCATGCTAATTCTTATTTTTGACTGACCATTTTCTCCATTTTAATACCCTTGACAAATTTGTCTCTAGGCTAGGGAAAATTAGTTCCAACCTTACACAAGGAGGACTAATAGTCTTTCCCCTATTATAATCTTAAACAGGCTTCTTTTATAATTAATGCAAGTACTAAGCGATGCATTCATGGCATAAAAATAAGCAAGCATTGAAATAGGAGGACATGACATTCATTCAGAAACATTACTTATAAGAATTAAGCAAGAAAGGCATGATATGGAACACACAGAATTAAAAAATAAATCACTAATTCTATCTAGTCCAATCATGTTGATGTATCTCACCTAGCTATCTCAATCCAAATATAAACTAATACATCTTAATCAAACAATTCAGATTAAAGGGATAAATCATATTGTAATAGGATATAGAAGATAAACATAGATTAATGACTTAAGTGCTGGAAAACATATATCTCATTAAAGAAATTAATCATGTTTAACAAATATTCAAACACATATTAAGATCCTCTAAAGTAACATGCACAAGTTAAACATCAATCCTAGTTACCAGATAAATAATCTAGTGAACTAGTTCAGCATTATCTATGTTTGATGCTATCATGCTTGTGCGAGTGTTAAACATTAAATACTAAGATCCTATCATGCATTAAATATTGAGATCAAAATATTGCAGTGGTTCAAGAAATTTAAACCTGAGATATGTGAGTTGGACCATCTTCAAAGATTGCTATGAAAGCAAGATATTCATGATTCTCGTCATCTGATCGATCGCAACTCTTTCCCATGCACTATAAGTTTTGACCGGCTGCTTCCCTAAGAAAACATTCCACCTTTGTCTCAACTCGTCAACTGAGTCCCTACTCATCCTTGTTTCTCAAGCTTCTTATTCTGTTGTAGCAAAACCCCTGATAGTTACTTGACACATATTACTTGTCATACCTGTAGCTATCAAATCTTGTTTGTGTCCCAATCTCAATCTTGTAATCACCTCTTGAACTGAATCTGTAAAAGCCTCTGCTTCAAAATAAATAGGCTTGATCCTTGGATATAGCTTATGTACTCCTTGTGAATCTGATTCGACTAAACTTTCCTGACATGTGAAACACTGCCCTGACGTCTAGTCCCTCAAGTACTTTACCTGAGCTTCCTCTGATTCAGCTAACACTAACTCTTACATTTTGTCCAGAGGTTCCAACTTTACTGCCTGTAAGTGAGATGTTTGTTTATCCCCACTTTTCTCTCTGACATCCACAATTTCTGCCTGTATGATCTCATTGATTCCCGGATAAATATAGCATTGGTACAAACCACCGTGTGACTGTATAATCTGGAATCATAGAGTTATCTTTAAAACTTCGAGAAAAATTGTACCCGTAGAAATTTGATTCATTTCCTGCGTCTGAAAACCCAGTGGTATCCTATGGAGTAAACCTTTGAGGAAGTTTCACAATTTTCGTCTATAGGTCTTGAAATCAGCTTCGTCGGAATAAGAAAACCATTTTCTCCGAAAGATTAAAAACATCTTTAAAAGCTCGGAGGAATCCTGAGTCTGCCAATACTTTGAGTATCCTTAATTTAATATTTAAGAGAACTTTAAGTTTCCAATATTTTTAATTTTCTTAGAAAATAAATTAATCAAAAATAAATATTTGCGTAAAATCTAATTTTTAAGAATTTTGAATTTTCTTAAAAATTAAATAAAACGTAAATTATTATCTAAGAAAAAATTAAATTTAAGAATTTTAAATTTTTTTGAAAAAATAAATAAATCAGAAATAATTATTTTGGGGCTACAAAATTATGAACAAGTGTTTCTATGGCGACTACAATTTAACAGGAGCAAATTTAGCCAACTCCTCAGTGGCGACTACTGTGCTCCCCCTGTACAAGAGCTCTATGGAGACTACACTGTTCCCTTAGCAGTCTAACTGCTCTGTGGCGATCACAGTGTTTCCCTAATGCAGGAAGCTCTATGGCGACCACAAAGTGTAAATTACACCAACTCCTCTGTGGCGACCACAGAGATTACGTAGGGCCAACAACTCTATGGCGACTCATGGAGCATGTTTCTTCTAACTCCCCTGTGGTGACCACAGGGGCTTCCTTGTAGCCTTGACAACCTCTATGGCGATCAGAGAGAAGTTTCTACCTTAGAGAACTTCTGCGTCTATGGCGAATACTTTGTATCACATGTACAAGTCTTCTATGGCGACTCCTACATCCATCTAGGAGGAAAAAAAATTTCCTTGGGAGTAATCAAAGAGTCTAAAAATTGGCAGCTAAATAATCGAATCAAAAACTAATTAAATTATAAATTTTTATTCACTACAATTTAAGTGGCAAATTAATTTAGTTAAATTTATAAGATAAATTGATTTAAATTAAGTTCATAAAATAAACTTATTTAAATTAAATTTATAAAACAAATTCGCTAAATCAAATTTACAAAATAAATTTATGTAAATGAAAAATTTAAAAAATAAATTAATTTGAGGATCCTGATTTGTATATCAATCAGTCAGCTCTGATACTAATTGTTAGGTCCCGAATTATCGTAGAGGAGGGGGGGTTGAATGCAATAATCACTAAATTAAAAATTCTTTCGAATATTTGGCGGATATAGATTTAGTGCTCGGTTAGTGGTTTCGTGTTCTTGAAGTGAATAGTATTTGGAATGATAAGACAAGGAACACAAGATATTCGGGGAAGTATATATTCATATATAAATCCTCGAGGGGTGTTGCTCACTCCGATAAATAAATTAACCGGCTACAATCTAAGAACAACAAAGTTCCTAGCTTCTATAAAGATTTACAAATCAAATCCTATACAATGATCTAGTTTGTTAGATATATTTGATAATGTCATGACTAATATAATTTATGTTTAGTTTTCAGATCTTACTCAAACAGGACAAATCAGTACTTAACTGAAATCAGCACTTATACTGAAGTCAGAACTTAAGTTATCAGTACTTAAGATTCAGGAGATATTTATCAGGAGATAATATCAGGACTTAAAGGAAACTTTCAGATAAGGAAGGCGGTTGATTGAAAGGAAAGAAGATCAAAACAAACGTAAGAAGAGATATGCATGAAGAAGGAATTCTGTGAAGAATGGAATACTTGGAAGAAAAGATAACTGATTGATGTATTTTAGGAAGCAGAATTATATTCCATATCAATTAGCGATTATCTTGTAATTGTGTCATATATAAACACAGACATAGGGTTTACACTATAAGTGTTATCATTATCGAGAATATTATTCATTGTAACCCTAGCAGCTCTCGTGATATTTGTTCATCACTGAGAGAGGACAGTTCCATATTGTAACAGAGTTTATTATATTGAATAAAGTCTGTTTTCTGTTACTTGAGTTCTTTAATTCGATTTGATTGTGATAAACACTGTATTCAACCCCCTTCTACAGTGTGTGTGACCTAACAAGTGGTATCAGAGCCTATCTGTTAACACACAAATAGTTTAAGATCCAAAAATAATCATGTCTGAAGATGAAACTCCAACCAAGCCCACCAAAACTGAAGAACCCCCAAAGACTCAAATCCATAGTCGATATGAGGCTATTAGAGTTCCCATACTGAAACCATCTGAATATCCCATATGGAAGGTGAGGATGACTATGTTTCTGGAAGCTACAGATCCAGAATATCTTGACAGAATCAATGAAGGACCTCACAAGCCAATAAAGCTCGCTGTTGTAGTTGCAGGTGAAGCAGCAAAGTCTGTACCAAAAGAGAAGAGTGATTACACTGCTGAAGATATAGCATCAATTGCTAAGGATGCTAAGGTACGACACTTGCTGCATAGTGCCATTGATAATGTAATATCAAACAGGGTAATTAACTGCAAGACTGCAAAGGAGATATGGGATGCCTTGGAGACAAGGTGCCAGGGAACTGATTCGATTAAGAAGAACAGGAAGACAATACTCACTCAAGAGTATGAACACTTTGACTCAAAGTCTAATGAGTCATTGACTGATTTATATGACATATTTGTCAAACTCTTGAATGATTTGTCACTAGTTGATAAGGAGTATGATCTTGAAGATTCAAATCTTAAATTCCTGTTAGCTCTTCCTGAAAGTTGGGATTTGAAGGCAACAATTATAAGAGACAACTATAATCTTGATGAAACAACTCTTGATGAAATTTATTGAATGCTCAAGACTCATGAACTTGAGATGGAACAAAGAAGCAAGAGGAAAGGAGGAAATCAAGGAAAGTCGCTCTTAAGGCTGAAGAAGAATCCCCCAAGGCAGCTACCTCAAGGAAAGGCAAGGGAAAAGCGCTCATCACAAAGTCTAATACTGAGTCATCAAGTTCTGATAGTGATGATGACTCAGAAACTGAAAACTTGCCTGAGATGGATGCTGATGAAGAGATGATGAAGCTGTGTGCTCTTATGTTGAAAGGAATCACAAGGATTGCATACAGGAAATTCAGAAAGGGAAAGAGGTTTTCCAGGAAAGGTGCAAGTTCTGATAAGAAGAGTTTCAGAAAATCTGAATGCAAAGAAGGGAAGTCTGACAGAGGAGATTACACAAATGTCAAATGCTACAACTGTGGTGAGAAAGGCCACATATCTCCTGATTGCAAGAAAGTGAAGAGTGACAAAGGCAAGGCTCTTGTCACAAAGAAGAAAAGCTGGACAGATACTTCAGATTCTAAAAGTGAGGTGAACTATGCCTTGATGGCAAATGCTAATAGCAGTCCTGAAGCCGCTGAGTTAAAGGTACCTCAAACTACTTATGCCTTTCATACTGATGACATTAATGAGTTAAGAAGATATCTTAAAACCATGTTCATTAGCTATAGAGATCAAACTTTAACTATGTGAAAGATTAACTTCAGAAAATCTTGCTTGTAAAAAGAGGAATGATTATTTAGAAAAAGAGTTAGTCATGTTCCATCAAACTCAGAAAGATAGAGATGATGTTTTATATGTTATGGATGAAGTACTTAAAATGAATGAATCTCTAAAGACCGAGTTAGAAAAGGAAAGAGAGATTATCAGGACTTGGACTAACTCTGGCTGAACAACTCAGAATTTGTTAAGTTGTGAAAACTGGAAAGAGGGCTTAGGTTATGGAGATGATAAGAATGATAAAGGAACTGTAGAAATTAAGCCTATAGTTGTTAAACAAAAGCCAAAGTTAAAACCTGTTAAATTTGTAGTTGTAAAGTCTGATACTGAGAAATCAGAAGTTAAAGAGGAATTAACTTCTGACAAACTAAAACAAGAAAAGACTACTGAAGTAAACGTAGGCTTAATGACAAAGAAGCAGCTTAAGCATAAGCTGAAAGATGTAAAGAATATAAACAAGGTAAAGTCACCTAGGAAAAATAGGAATGGAAAGGAAGGTGTGAATAAAAGCAATGATTATAAGCCTGTTCCTAATGCTCCTAGAAAAACATGTCATAACTGTGGAAGTTCTAACCATCTGGCTTCTTTTTGCAGGAAGAATAAAAACATAAACTCCATTGTGGTAGTTTATGGCATTCCATTTATACTTGTAAGGAATATCATAGTTTGTACTAAGATTATTATAAAATAAAACCTTCTTTAAAGAAAGTTAGCATTATTCCTTCTAGTGTAAGTTCTGATACAAAGTCTGATAGTGTAAATGCTGATAAGAAAAATGTTAACATAAACTCTGATGCTAAATCCGCTGCAAATGTTAACAAACTTAATAAGGCCAAAGGATCCAAGCAAGTCTGTTTCCTTAAAACTAATCATTAGTGGTCTTTGTGATTGCAGGGCAACAGGAAAAACAGCCTAGTTCTGGACAGTGGATGCTCAGGACATATGACTGAAAATAAAGCCCTGCTATCAGACTTTGTGGAGAAGGCTGGCCCAAGTGTCTCTTATGGAGATGGCAACATTGGAAAAACACTAAGATATGACAATATCAATCTTGGGAATGTCATCATTAAAGAAGTAGCTCTAGTCTCAGGACTTAAACACAATCTGCTGAGTGTTAGTCAAATCTGTGACAGAGGTTATCATGTGGATTTATTTGAAGAACACTGTGAAGTTGTAAGCAAATCTTCTGGCAAAGTTGTTCTGAAAGGATACAGGCATGGTAACATTTATGAAGCTAAGCTTTCAACAAGTACTGATAGGTCTAGCAATCTGTCTGGTGAGCAGAGCATCAATTGAAGAAAGCTGGAATTAGCACAAAAAACTCTCTCATTTAAATTTCAACAATATAAATGAACTGGCAAGAAAGATCTTGTGAGAGGACTACCAAAATCAGTATTTTCTCCTGATGGCCTTTGTGATTCATGTCAGAAGGCTAAACAAAGAAAATTTTCATTCAAGAGCAAGACTGAATCATCAATTCTTGAGCCTTATCACCTACTTCATGTAGATCTATTTGGTCCAGTGAATGTCATGTCTATTGCAAAGAAGAAATATGCTATGGTCATAGTGGATGAGTTCACCAGATACACATGGGTGTATTTCTTGCACACAAAAAGTGAAACTGCATCTATTTTGATTGATCATGTCAAGCAACTGGATAAATTGGTCAAAGATTCTGTGAAGATCATAAGAAGTGATAATGGCACTGAGTTCAAGAATTTGACAATGGAAGAGTTCTACAAAGACCATGGAATCAAGCAGGAATTTTCTGCTCCTGGAACTCCATAGCAAAATGGAGTTGTTGAAAGAAAGAATAGAACTCTCATTGAAGCTGCACGAACTATGCTTGATGAAGCAAAGCTACCAACCTATTTTTGGGCTGAAGCTGTGCAGACTGCTTGTTTTACTCAGAATGCAACACTCATTAACAAGCATGGAAAGACACCATATGAGATGGTGAAGAAAAAGAAGCCAAATCTGAAGTATTTTTATGTATCTGGATGCAAGAGTTTTGTTCTTAAGACTCACCCTGAACAGCTATCCAAATTTGACTTAAAAGTTGATGAAGGAATTTTTGTTGGGTATCCACTTTCCACAAAAGCGTTCAGAGTCTACAATTTAAGAACAAGGGTTGTCATGGAATCTATCAATGTATCTTTTGATGATAAGAAGATTACTGGACTTGAAGATTTCAATGATCATGATCAGCTGAGATTTGAAAATGAAGACTTAAATTCTGATACTAAAAATCCTGACAGTCTAAATCCAGATACTGCAAACTCTGATGGATTAAATTCTGATGTTATTGAAACTGTGGTGACTACAGTCAAAGGAAGATGCACCTGTGCAGGGGGAGCATACTGAAGATACAACCACATCTCAAAAAGCATCAGAACATACAACTGACTCTTAAAGTTCTGATTCATCAAAATCTGATAAGCCAAGTTCTGATAATTCTGAAAAACTCAATTTCTGAAGGATCCAACTCAAAGAGCACAGTTTTAGGGGGAGCATCAGAAAATGTTGATGAAGATAGCATGGATCATGGGGTAGCATCCAGTTCTAGAGAAAACCTTCCATCTATAAGGAAGTGGACTAAATCACATACACCTGACTTAATTATTGGAAATCCTGATGCAGGTGTCAGAACTAGAATAGCTACTTCAAGTGAATGTCTCTATAATTCTTTTCTTTCTCAGACTGAACCAAAGAAAGTGAAAGAAGCTCTTCAAGATGCTGATTGGGTGCAAGCAATGCAGGAAGAGTTAAATGAATTTGAAAGAAACAAAGTCTAGGACCCTAGTGCCAAGACCAAAGAACAGATCTGTTGTTGGTACAAAGTGGGTGTTCAGAAACTAAAACTGATAGTGATGGCATAATTACAAGTAATAAAGCAAGGCTGGTTGCAAAAGGATATTCTCAACATGAGGGAATTGATTATGATGAAACATTTGTACTAGTTGCTAGATTAGAAGCCATAAGGATATTTTTGGCTTATGCTGCTCACAAAAAGTTTACTGTCTTTCAAATGGATGTGAAAAGTGCTATTCTCAATGGAGAATTGGAAGAGGAAGTATATGTTGAACAACCTCCAGGCTTTGTAGATTCCAAATTTCCAAATCATGTCTACAGGCTTGATAAAGCACTTTATGTCCTTAAGCAAGCTCCAAGAGCATGGTATGAGACTTTAGCTCAGTTTCTTCTGGAAAGTGGATTTAATAGAGGAACTATTGACAAAACTCTGTTCTACCTCAACCATGGAAAGGACTTACTTTTGGTTCAGATAAATGTTGATGATATCATCTTTGGTTCTATAAATGACAGACTTTGCAAGAAGTTTGCCAAACTAATGCAGTCAAGATATCAAATGAGTATGATGGGGGAACTTAGCTATTTTCTGGGCCTTCAAGTCAAGCAGAATGAAGAAGGCACTTTTATTTGTCAAACCAAGTACACCAGAAATTTGTTGAAGAAATTTGGAATGCAAGATTGTTCAAGTGCATCCACTCCCATGGCCACTTCAACAAAATTGGATAAAGATACTGCTAAATCAGTAGATATTACTGATTATAGAGGTATGATTGGCTCTCTACTCTATCTAACTACTAGTAGACCTGATATCATGTATGATACCTGTCTTTGTGCAAGATTTCAAGCAGATCCAAGAGAACCTCACTTAACAGCTGTGAAAAGAATTTTTAAGTATCTTAAGGGAACAGCTGATCTGGGATTGTGGTATCCTAGAGAATCAGACTTTAAGCTAATAGGTTACTCAGATGCAGATTTTGCAGGTTGCAAAATTGACAGGAAAAGCACAAGTGGAAGCTGCTAATTTCTTGGAGGCAGATTGGTTTCTTGGTTTAGCAAGAAACAAAAGTCAATTTCTACATCAACTGCAGAAGTAGAGTACATTTCTGCAGGAAGCTGTTGTGCACAGCTTCTTTGGATGAAGAATCAGTTACTGGATTATGGGTTAACATATTTTAAAATCCCTATTTACTGTGATAATCAAAGTGCTATTGCTATGACAGGTAATCTAGTTCAACACTCAATGACAAAGCACATCAGCATAAGGTACCACTTCATAAGGGAACATGTGGATGAAGATACAATGGAATTGCACTTTGTTCCAACAGATCAACAACTAGCAGATATCTTCACAAAACCACTGTGTGAAGCTACTTTTACAATATTGGTAAATGAACTTGGAATGGTTTCAGGTTCTTTCTCTAAATTTGTTTAGTTTTTATTCTGATGCATCAGACTTTATGATCATTATTTACAGATATTACTATCTTTGTGTATTCTGTGCTTAATTGAAAATTGCTTAAGTACTGATTGTTGTCTGATGTGAATTTCTAAACTCTGATTAATGATATGAATGTTTCTGTGATTGTTTAATCCAATGAGGATAAATATGCTAGATGCTGACCTAGTAGTCTTTAATATACTAACAAATCCCATGTATGAAGTAATTATTTATATGGAAATCTGTTGACACAAGCAAATTCTGATATTGAGCTTAGTTAAGTTTACTTTGTCTATCTTATTACTAAGTCAAAAACTAGAATAATGCTTCTCATCTGTTAAGTTCTGATGTTAGTAAATCTTGTGAATGTACTAAGTGCTGATAAGCCTCACTTATCAAAAGAAAAGGAAAAGAAAAAGAAATAAAGATTAGGTACTCCTTTGAGATCTAGAGTAAAAACTGTGGAAGGGAAGACCCAAGTGCATTGCTGATATTAAGTAATATGCATCAGAAAAGTAAAAATAAATATTTTTCTTGGTGACTTTTCACACTCTATGATTACTGGAGAAATACTATGATAAAAGCATAAATTCTGATAAGCAGTCGTGACTCACATACACTGAGAACCCACTGTAAAATGGAATTTCAAAAAATGCATAAAATAAGCATAAAATAGTTGAGGTGGACTCATGCATGAACTCACTCTAAAGTAGACTTCAGAATCATGACAGATTTTGAGCAAAGTTCCTAGTTATGCCTTATTTCTAAGATGTACTGAAGTGAATCAGACTTTAATATTTATATGATATTTAGCTTACTGCACACACATACACTCCATATGAATGATGAAAATTACTGTGGTGATAAATGGTGTTTTAGATGAACGTTTAAGTGTTAGTTACATAAATTCGAGGACAAGTTATGATGGAAGTTCTGATGATTAAGTTCTGAAGAAATAAAATCAGAATTTGTGTGAAGAATTACAGAAATAGGCATTCATTTTTCGAGTTAAGAAATCATGTTCTGATGACTGTTAAGTTCTGATATAAGTCTAAGTTCTGATATTACACTCTGATTCTTTACTTGACTTATTTGTGGTTAAAATCTGAGATAGTCTTATTTAAAATTAGATTATGTTTGGGTGATATATTAACAGTCAATATAATTTGGGTTAGTGGTACACGTCTATGCACAGTAATTTTTACTTGTTTCTTGTGCACATTAAATCCTGTTTTACACTTCCAATGGCTGTTATTATTCTCCTCAGTCTAGGGAGACGAGGTAGAATTATTTCTACCTGTAATCATTCAATTTTCTTTGCGTCTCTTGGCATTCTATTGCCTATTTAAACCAACACTTCATTCCAGCCAGCACATCTCTCATTTTCTCATAAACTCACTCTCGTCTTATTCTTATCACCACAAATGGCTGAGTTTGGTTGGTTTTACAATTATGGCACTGAGACTATACATGTTTTTCAAAATGGAATTCCAACTTCATACCATATCAACAACATTCCTCATAATCTCTGGATTCAATTTCCAGAGATCATTAAACGTGACCTGTTGACAGTCCAAAGAGATCTACATCTCCGTCATCTCCGACAGCAGGAGCGAATCATTCATCTCGATGTTCTTTTTGTTGAGAGTAGGAAGAAGAAATAATTTATGCTCCCTGTTTCTCTTCACCGTCAGCTTTGTCTGGCTTCTTAGCTTAGGACAAAAGCTTGTTGATGTTAGGAGTTGTAGCTTAGGACAATCTTGTACTTTTCAGCATGTAATTTAAATTTCATGAAATGTATTTGCTCAATATATTAATGAAATTTTATATTTATGCAAGATTTTGTCTCTGAGTCGTTTGATATTCTGATGCATTTCTAAATCCTGATACTAACCATATTCTGATGACATTTTTAGCTCTGATACAAATCAAGTTCTGATTCTGACGTGGCAGTATTTGTTTACTTGGTTTCTTTATGGTCACTCTCTCATTGGTCATATTTTTACAGAATATTGGTCTCGCAGTGAAAATAATTTATTAAGTGGGAACAGTTTTAAATTTTAAAATAAAATTGAACTACCTTGATTAATGGGATTACTTGGTAAGTGAAACGGTTTTTTCTTAAAAAACCGCATGTGATAAGTAATGATTATTGAATACATGTGCCCATTAATTATCTTTTACTGCTGCATGTCTGACAGGTGTCCCAACGGTTACTTTTTCTACCGTGTATAAGTAAAAGAGAGAAAAGATTGTAAACTCTTTTATTTACTTTCATATTTTATCTCTCTCTCTCTCTCTTTACTTTTATTATCACTCATCTACTGACGCTTTTTCATACAGACATTTTATCAAACACCTTACAGGCAACCTAATTTCTCAATTTTTCTCATGCCACCTAAGGATTTGATTATAGATGGAGCCAAGTTTGTACCCAACAACTATGCTGCAATCTTAAACAAGGCTGGAGCTCCATCTAATTTGCACTTTGTGCAAGATCTTCTAGCACACAGTGAGATTGGGTATGCGTTGACCCAACCTCCAGTCATTTCAAGCCAACAAGTTCTGATGTTCTGGAGAATTGGGCATTTTGATAATGGTGGTGCTACTGGTACTCCAAGAATTATTTTTGAAGTGAATGATAGTTGAGCATGTGGTAACTCCTGGAGCAGTTCGTAAAGCTCTCCACTTACCAGAAGGCTGCACTTTTTCAACAGCGGAGGACCCTGTTCTACAGTAGCTCATGGCCAATTTGGGTTATGAGAAGAGTTTGGCCAAGCTTGGATAGTTGAAAAGGGCACATATCAGGATGGAATGGAGCTTTTTCTTCGACTGCATCACTAAGGCATTCGCCAATAAGTGTTCCAACTTTGATGCCATTCCAATTATGAGTCAGCACATCGGGTATGCTATTATTCACCAAACTCACTTTGATTTTGCAAGTGTTGTGCTAGGTTTTATAGGGGATAGGATGACAGAAGATAGGAATGTAGTGTACTTTTCTCGATTCTGATAGCTTATATATACCTTCTCTTGTGCTGATGAACCCCAACCTACGACTAATTTAATTCCACCCTTCAAGCTTGCAAAACGGGCTTTTAATGACTTGGGTAAATGCTGACCTTAAGAAGAAGGTGGTTAGACCCTATAGATACCTCAGTCTGTAAAACAGATCTTGGTAAATGTTGATCCTCACACCTATAGATCTGTTTACCCTGATGTTCAACCCACCAACACATCCCAGACACCACAACAACCATCAGAACACAACACACATACACCTCAACCAACTCAACCCTCCATCAGAACATATTTCAAACCTTCACAGATATCTCAACCTTCATCATCAGCACATACTGTGAGGCCTTCATCTTCAAAGCCCAAGAGGACAAAGACTGTACCTCAGACACAACAGAAGAGAAGGAGGATTGTTCTAAGAGATGAGTCAGACAGTGAGGAACAAGTTTCTGTATCAGAACCTGTTGTCAAAGAAGCTAAGAAGGTCTCTTCTCAGAAGGATATTGGAATTGGGGGTTCTAAGCTTCTCAAAAGGCTTAGAAGGATGTATTTTGATGAAACTCCCAAGGTATCTCCACCTTCAAAGAGATACAAGAAACAGAGAGCACACAGGGACAGGGCTAAGCCAGTTTCAGAGGATGAGGAAGCAGCAGCTCAGGAAGGAGATCAGGAATCTCTGATCTCATAAGAGCCAGAATTTGCTGAAGCTACTGCACTTACACCTCCATTGTCACCAACTCAGGAAACTGCTCAAGATAAAGTATCTACACCACCTGTGTCCCCTATAAATGAACCATTATCTACTGCAGACCCAGGCACAAGTGCTGAGATTGATATTCATAACCTAATTGTGCCTGAGGTTCTCTACTTAGAAGCTCCACCAGCTCCAATCAATCCATCAACAACACCAATTCTTGATACTGATGTTACTCCAGAATTGCCTACAACACCTTCTCTGCATCTAGACATTGAAGATCAGACTATAGGTGAGCATCAAAATATGGGTGTTGATCAGAACTTGGAAGCAGATCAACACTTAGAGGATGATATTGAAGCCTTCATAGCCTCTCATACTGTTCTTTTATCAAAGGATGTTGACTCTGTCAGTTCTGATGCTGTAAATGTTGATGATACTGGTAATGTTGCTACAAATTTAGATGCTGATGAAGCTGGTCCTTCTGGACATGCACCTCTGCAAGCTCCTTTAAAGGCTGAAATAATCAAAAAGTTTGTTACAGTGGAAGCACCAATACCATGGAGTGAAACTCCTAGAGGACAGGAGTGGACTAAGGAGTGGAACTCAGTTACCTTTGTTCCTTCAGAAAAGATTCTTGCTGATCATTTGGCCAAAGCTGATGAGTTGTTAGTCAATGAAGATTTCAAGACACTGCTAAGAGTTACTGCACTTACTACAAGGCACCTTCAAGGTCAACAGTCTGTAACTCAGGCCAAAGTGGACAAGATTCAAGAATCCTTAATGCAGCAAGATACACTTGTCAAGCTGGACAAGAAAAGGTTTTTCAAACCTTCCTTTGACCAAATTACTAACATTGAGAAAACCCAAGAGAAGCAACAGTCTCAGATTGATGAAATTTTGACAAATCAAGCTTCTCAGCAATCTCAACTCAATGAGATTCAATCCTCAGTAGAATTGCTTATCTCTCTTCTTTTACCTGCTGATACCAAAAAGGAGGAGAAAGTAATTAAGTCCAAATGCAAACCTGATAAGACACTGAAGAAAAAGGATGATGGTAATGACCCGGGAAACTCTGGAATGGGTGGAGGTCGTGGTCAAGGTGGAGGTCTCTCATCAAGTAGAGCTGGAACTACAAGTCATAGAACAAGTTCTGATACTGGGAGAAGAATAACTTATGATACTGGTAAAAGGATAAGTTCTGATAAAATTTTGGATCTTGATGAAGAAAATTCAAGACAGTTATTTCTGAAAGAAAATCCAGGAATGGACTTTGAGAGTCTAATGGAAGAAGAAGCTAGGCTTAAGTTAGAAAAGGTCAACTCCAAACCTGAAGCTTTTGTTGTTAAAAAGAAACTTCCTACGGCTAAAGGCATTGTAATAAAAGAAAGGACAAATCCTGTGGTAACAAGGCCAAATCACAATTGCAGATAGATCCAAGGTCCAAGGGCAAAGAAAAAGTTGGTGAACCTGTAAAGGTTTATGTGCCTCCTATGGATGAAGAAATTTTTGTTGAAGATGCTGATCTTACTCTGACTTTAAGGAAGATTTCTAAGACAACCTCTGGCATGGCTCAAGTTGTTCAGAGTCAAGATATAGTTAGTTCTGATATAACAATGAAGCAAGCAACCTCTGACATAGCTCAAGTTGATTTGATATCAGAAGATAAGTCAAAGGAAACCTCTGACATTGCTCATGTTAAATCCTCAAAGTTACTCCTACCAGGATTCACTAAAGACAAACAGACTCAACCTTTGAAGACTGCAGCAAGTGGTTTTGAAGCAAGAGTGGTTACTGGAAAGGAAGCAAGAGATAAATCTGGATTGGGTAGTGTTGATGAAAGAAGAGTGCAGAACACAACCAATGATCCAACTTCCTTAAGTGAACTAGGTTTTGGAGCAACTCCTGAAAGATTGAATCAACTAGAATCTGTACAGATGGTCTACCATACCTTCTTGAAAGAACACATCTTATTATATTTCATGACAGATGGAAGGGTTTACCATATAAGGGAAAATGCTATACCACTGAAGTATTTTGAGGAACTAGAACATGTTTTATTCTTACTTCAAGTGAATGACAGAATAACAGAAAGTGCTGCAAACTATTTGAAGACTCAAATTCAGAGACAAAAAAGACTTTATTCTGTAAAGTCTGACAGAACATACTGTCCCAAGTACAGAGATCACAAGGGTGATATTGTTGATATGAAGCCTAATACTGCAACGATCAGAACATATCTTGGTATTAAGGGACTTGAATTCAATCTAGAGTCTGACAAAGCCTATGTCATAAGACTAGATCAGGAGTTGAGAAAAGCAAAAATTAATGATCTCAAATATGCTATCTTCCAAACTGGTGAAGATACTGCAGAACTTAAAGATGCTAAAAAGAGGATGATTGATGAACTCAGATATGCTGAGAGATGTTTATTAAAAAATTATCTCAGAACAACTCCTGACATCAAAGAGATCATAAAGTGAAGCCAAGTCAAGATCTACAACTGCTCAAATTCTGATATGTATACAGACTGAAGTTGTTATCAGAAGTTAAAGTTGGTAAAGCTTTAAGGACTGTAAGTTGTAGTTACCTAGTCAAATTCTCATGCATTTGTACTTAATGTTTTTGACATCATCAAATATCTGTTAAACTTGTATATTATGCTAATTTACAAGGTGGGGGAGATTGCTAGATATATTTGATAATGTCATGACTAATATAATTTATGTTAATTTTCAGATCTTACTTAAACAGGACAAATCAGTACTTAACTGAAATCAGCACTTATACTGAAGTCAGAACTTAAGTTATCAGTACTTAAGATTCAGGAGATATTTATCAGGAGATAATATCATGACTTAAAGGAAACTTTCAGATAAGGAAGGCGGCTGATTGAAAGGAAAGAAGATCAAGACAAATGTAAGAAGAGATATGTATGAAGAAGGAATTCTGTGAAAAATGGAATACTTGGAAGAAAAGATAACTGATTGATATATTTTAGGAAGCAGAATTATATTCCATATCAATTAGCGATTATCTTGTAACTGTGTGATATAAAAACACATACATAGGGTTTATACTATAAGTGTTATCATTATCAAGAATATTATTCATTGTAACCCTAGCAGCTCTCGTGATACTTGTTCATCACTGAGAGAGGACAATTCCATATTGTAAGAGTTTATTATATTGAATAAAGTCTATTTTCTGTTACTTGAGTTCTTTAATTCGATTTGATTGTGATAAATACTGTATTCAACCCCCTTCTACAGTGTGTGTGACCTAACATAGTTTTTGTTTATCTAAGGATTTAATTATCGGGTAACAATTATAATGCCCCTATGAATATACAAGAATTAAATCGGGCATTATAACATAACTCCGGTGAGAAGTTAAATGGATATTCAAAAAGTTTGAGCTTCTCTGAAAATCTTTGCTGCTATTTTCACCTCTCTTGGGAGAGAAGATGAATAGAAAATTAATCCAATAGCTTGAATCTGATATGCTGCTGAGTGTAGTCTTTTATATTCAATTCAAATGTGTGGCTCAATTTTAACCACACAAATAAACTGAACGTACAATAAAATATGTGGCTGAGAATTGAGGAGTGCTCTGTGGCAACCAACTTCTATGCTCTGTGGCGACAACAACAAGCACAAGTGTATTGCCTTGGATTTATTTGAGCTCGGTTTATTCTATGGCGACTCCAAGTACAGGAGGTGGAGTATTATTACTCTATGGCGACAACAAGAGGGGGGGGAACTCCTCTGGCGACCACTAGTACTAGCATATAATTGTACTTAAAATAACAAAACCAAAACCAAACAAACATGTTCGTTTCTTTATTTCTTTTGATTTTTCCTTTTTTTGTTTTTCTTTTCTTTGTTTTTGTTTTTCTTGTTTTTTTTGTTTTTGTTTTTTCTTTTTCTTTTCTTTTCTTTTTCTTTTTTTCTTTTTTCTTTTTTTTTGTTTTTCTTTTCTTTTAAGTTTAAATTGTAACTAACTTAATTTATAAAATTAACTTAAATATAACTTATATAAATAAACTAATTTAGATTTATAAAATAAACTTATTTAAAGTTTATAAAATAAATCATTTTAAGTTTATTTAATAAATTATATTTAAGTCCAATTAAATAAATTTATTTGAGTTAATAGTTAAACTTTGAGCTTGGCCAATTCCTCGAGTTGTTTAGCTGTATACCCCGCGCACCTTTTCTCGTACTTTAATAGATAAATGTTCAATCCAAGTATGTTCCTCAACTTAACAATTCTTCTAAAAATTATACCCAGATTCCTTTCACGAGCTGTTCACGCCTAGTGCAACTGATCTAGTTCACTGACGACTAACCCTGATTCAGGTCTTCGTATTATGGCCTTGATTACATTGTTAAGCTTGCCTCAACTTTATTGCTTCGAACACTGACTGTCAATAAATAACTGTACTTTTACTGGAATCCTTTCTGGTACTTTAGACAATGTCTTCATTTCTACTATAATCTTGAATACTTAATTCACTGTTCTTCACCGACGCTTGAACATATAAATGAACTCCTGTCAGTGAGTATAGCTTCAAGACTGCAGTTGTCTTCTTTAACCTCTGTCTATACTCTGTCTTCAATTTTTCAGATTCCTATGCTTCCAACACTGTCTATCTTCAATCAATGCTAATACACTGAAATCTTCTGGTAGCACTTTTATACTGAATCTTCAACATTTATGAAACCCTAATAGTCTTTAACCTTTATTCTTCACTGAGGCATGAACATATTAATGAATTTCTTTCAGTAACCTGTAAACAGACTTCAAGCCTTCTTCTAATCTTTGGAATCTTTATATTTGCCTTGTCTTCATTCATCCTGATTTCTTGTGTAGTCGTAGTATTATTAACCTATCATGTTCTAGTGTTGTTCTCGTGTTGAGTTATCACGTAACTGTTCATACAGCTACGCAATCTCACCAACACTACACCCTGGATGAACTTGATGAGCTAGATCAGTTAATGGCCTATTTGGCAAGAAAGTTCTCTAACATTAGAGTAAAGAAGCCAAGATTCTTCAAGGGTAAATGACAGTCATTCAAGAAAGACAGTAGCTGGAAAGGAAAAGGGAAGTACACATCTGATAGAAAAAATGGCTACAAAACTGGATCTGTTGACAGATCAAAAATAAGGTGCTACAATTGTGATGAGCTAGGTCATTTTGCTAAAGAATGGAGGTTACCAAATAAAGTATAAAGCTTATCTTGAACTAGAAGCAAAGTATGAAGCTCTTCTAAAGAAACAGCAAAGCTTATATTGCAGAGGGAAAGAGTTGGGATGACTCTGATAATGAGAAAGATGAGGAAGTTGGAAATTATGCACTAATGGCCTTGGAGCAAGGAGAGTCATCCTCATCAAAATCATAGGTACCAACTCTTACTACCATTGATTTAAATGTAAGTCAATATAAGGAAACTGTAGAGAAGATGAGTACAAAAATGTTTCACATTCATACAAGTATGGTTGCTGGTAATGAAGAAGTTAGCAGACTGACAAAGATAAATGAGAAGCTTGGAAATGAAAAAGGTTATTTCACCTATGTTCAAGGCATGTGAAGTTAACTTCAGTGAAGAAGAGTTGATTATAAAGCAAGAAACTGCTGATGAAGACAATGAGAAGAAAAATGCAGAAGCAATTCAATCTTCCAAAGCTGAAGAGAAGTTTATGGATAACCAAGATTCCAAGACACCTGTCAAGGAAACAAAAACTGAAGATGCAAGAAAGAAGAAGAAAAATAGAAATGGGAAGATTGGGATAAACAAAAGCAACAATTTTGCTTATATTACAGATGCTCCAAGAAAGAAATGTGAAAAATGTGGCTCTGTGAATCACCTAACTCACCTTTGTAAAAAGAGTATTAGCAAGCCAGTTGAAGGAGCCTGCAAATACAATGAAGCAAATGCAAATAATCCCTACTCATTCTGTGACAAGTTTGATTGCATCCCTTGCAACTTGAAAGTGATGAAAAGTTACTACAAGCTAAGAGTAGACCTCAAAGAAACAAAAATTGGGTCTACAACAGATAGGGAAAATGCACAACAGTCAATAAATTCTATTTTATCTGAAACAACTCATTCTGCTTCTGCTAAATTAGTTAACAAGAAGAAAGTGCCCAACACTGCTTTGGGTTGCTAAGCACACTTAAAACTCATTGTGTGCAGGGCAGAATGAAGAAGGTCATATGGATCATAGACAGTGGATGTTCCAGACATATGATAGGTGATAAGGCCCTGCTATCATAATTTGAGGAGAAGGCTGACCCTTTGGTGACCTTTGGAGACAACAACAAATGATTCACAATGGGATATGGCAAGATTATTTCTGGAAATGTTGTCATTGATGATGTAGCACTAGTAGCTGGTCTTGAAGTGAATCTTCTCAGTGTTAGCCAATTTACAGATAAAGGCTTTGATGTTTTATTCAACAAAGAAGAATGCACTTTTATCAGCAAGAAAACTGGTGAAGTTGCTCTGAAAGGAGCAAGAAAAGGAAGCTTAGTAGACTTGGACTCATCAAAGAAGGATGGAATTTGTTGCTTCTACACCAAGACATTAGAAGAACAAAGCAAGCCATGGCATAAAAAGTTGTCTCACTTGAATTTCAAGGCAATTAACACCATTGTCAAAGAGGAGTTAGTAAGAGACATGTCTAATCTGGATTTTGCTCAAGCTGAAGTTTGTGAAGCCTATCAGAAAGAAAAAATGAAAAGATCAAGTCACAAGTCAAAAACTGTGAATTCTATAAGTGCACATTTGCAACTTATTCACATGGACTTGTTTGGGCTAGTAAATGTCTTATCAATTTCAAGGAACAAATATGCACTTGTAATGGTGGATGATTTCTCAAGGTACACTTGGGTAGAGTTCATGCACTCTAAAGATGAGACTCCTCACATCATAATTGAGCACATAAAGAAGATAAAGATACAAGCCGAAAATCAAAACTGTGTAAAGAGATTGAGAAGTGATAATGGAACAGAATTCAGAAATGTAACATTAAGTGAATTTTGCAAAAACTAAGGCATTGTTCAAGAGTTCTCTGCTGCTAGAACACCTCAACAAAATGGAGTAGTTGAAAGAAAGAACAGAACATTATTTGAAGCTGCTAGAACAATGTTGCAAGATGTCAACAAGTTTTTGGGAAGAAGCTGTTAACACTGCATGCTATACTAAAAACAGATATCTCATTAACAAGGCCCATAGAAAATCACCTTACTCAATCATGTCTAAGAGAAAGCCTATCGTAAAGCATCTTCATGTGTTAGGAAGCAAGTGTTACATTTTAAAAGACAACTCTGAATATGTGGGAAAATTTGACTCAAAGGTTTTTGAAGCAATATTTCTGGGATATTCATTGGAGAGAACTGCCTACAAGGTCAATGTGATTGATCAAAACAAGATTATGGAAAGCACAGATGTGACTTTTGATGATGACAAGTGTCCAGGCTTGGAATGCCTTGATGAAAATGAAGCTGAAGCCCTTGCATTTTAAAACCTCAATATGATAGTGATTCTGATGAAGAAGATGAAGTCAATGCACAACATATGATGAATGAAGAGACTACTGAACAGGAAAATCATGGGAATAGAAGCTCATCTCAAACACCTAAATTTGATAGCACAAACTCAGGGGGAGAAAGAGAAGAAGGATCTACCAGTCATACCAATGATGAAGGCACAAGTCAACAAACTCACACAAGGAAGTGGGATATAAGTCACACTAGAGAAGCAATTATTGGTGATCCAACTGCTGGTGTGAGAACTAGAAGTGCAACTGCTAATGAGTGCCTACATACATGCTTTCTGTTTCAAGTAGAGCCCAAGAAAACTGAAAAAGCTCTAATGGATCCTGATTGGATATCTGCCATGCAAGAAGAACTGAATCAGTTTGAAAGAAACAAAGTTTGGGAGTTAGTTCCTGCATCAATGAATAGAAGCATAATTGGAATAAAATGGGTGTTCAGGAATAAAATGGATGAAAATGGTATAGTTACCGGAAACAAGGAAAAGTTGGTTGCAAAAGGGTACTAACAGGAAGAAGGAATTGACTATGATGAAACCTTTGCTCCAGTTACAAGACTTGAGGCAATAAGGATTTTTCTAGCATTTGCTGCACATTCAAATTTCAAAGTATATCAAATGGATGTCAAGAGTGTCTTCCTAAATGGTGAGCTAGAAGAAGAAGTTTATGTGCAACAGCCACCTGGCTTTGAAGATCAAGAATTTCCAGATTTTGTGTACAAGTTACTCAAGGCTCTATATGGACTAAAGCAGGCACCTAGAGCTTGGTATGATACATTGTCAGATTTCTTACTTAAACATGGTTTTACTAGAGGTACTATAGACAAGACTCTCTTCTACAAGAAGCATGGTGATGATATGATCCTAGTTCAGATTTATGTGGATGATATCATCTTTGGTTCTACAAATGAAAAGCTTTGCCAAATATTTTCCAGGCTTATGCAGAGTGAATATGAAATGAGTATGATGGGGGAATTAAGTTACTTTCTTGGACTTCAAGTCACTCAAAGAAGTGATGGGATCTTCATCAGCCAAACTAAGTATGTCAAAGATTTATTGAAAAAGTTTGGTATGGTTGATTGTTCACCTGCATCTACACCTATGTCTACAGCAACAAAATTGGATGAAGATAAAAAGAGCAAAAGTGTAGATATTTCAAGCTATAGAGGGATGATTGGATCATTGCTTTACTTAACTGCAAGTAGACCAGACACCATATTTCCTAGATGTTTGTGTGCAAGATTTCAAGCCAATCCAAAAGAATAATATTTGATGGTTGTAAAGAGGATTTTTAGATACTTGAAGAGGACTCCAAACTTGGGATTATGGTATCCCAAGGGAACTGATTTTGAAGCTGTTGGCTACACAGATGCAGATTTTGCTGGATGCAGGGTTAACAGAAAGAGCACTAGTGGAAGCTGTCAGTTTCTTGGACAAAGACTTGTATCCTGGTATAACAATAAACAACAATATGTGTCAACTTCTACAGTAGAGGCTGAATATATAGCTGTAGGAAGTTGTTGTGCTCAAGTGCTTTAGATTAGAAATCAGCTAATGGACTATGGCCTAATGTTACACAAAATTCCAATTATGTGTGACTAGTGCTATATCTATAGTGGTTAATCCATTTAATCATTCTAGAACAAAGCACATTGATGTAAGGTACCATTTTATTAGAGAACATGCTACAAATGGTACCATTGAGCTCATTTTTGTTCCAACAGAAAAATAATTAGCTGACATTTTTACTAAACCTTTGGATGAAGCAACTTTCACTAGACTTGTAGGTGAAATTGGAATGCTTAATTCTTCATCCTAAGGCAAGAACTCAACAAATATTTTGTAGCAGATTAATTTCGAGTTAATCAAAATTAATTTGATTTAATTGGAAATTAACTAAAATATGAATTATTAATATTTCAGAAATCTCTGCATATTTATTTTTCAAAAACAAATTCAGCTTGGAATTTTTCAAATTCTAAGTAAACTACCTAAATGTTAATTTACATCTTCAATATGTAAAATTAACACAAGGCATAATAAAATTGATCAAAAGTATATAAAGAATTGAGTTCTCGATAAGTCTAACTGACTTATCGACAAGTCATTTTAAGACTTCTCGAGTGAGTTCTCGATAAGTCAATTTACTGACTTCTCGAGTGACTTCTCGATAAGTTTTATTATGACTTATCGATAAATCATTGTAAAGTTCTCTATAAGTGTAAACTTACAGAGTTATGTACAAGTATCTTTTTAGACTTATAGATAACTCAGAACTAAAATAATTTAATTCAATAAATTATTTTGGTAAAATACTTTTGGCAAAACTATTCTGATTTTATTTTAATTTATTCAAATAAAAACTGGAATCAAATTCAGTCCATTTTGGACAAACTGGGTATTTATTTGACATCTTGATAATCTTGTTTTTAGTTCTCTACAAGAATTAATAAAATGACTTATCGATATGTTTTTCATATTTTAAAATGACTTCTCGATAAGTATACTCCAAACGTCTATTTTTTACTTCTCGACAAGTCATTTGCTTTTACTATAAATACCCAGACATCTCGATATATATACATACTTACTCCTTCGAGAACTCAAGTGACCCGGCTTTTCAATCCAAAACCGATTTCTTTCTCGTTTTCACTCATTTCTCAATAATTTTTTCTTACCCACTAAAATTCATACTCATAACAATGGCAGCCAACAATATTGTTCCCTTCATCCCAAAGGAGACTAACTTTCTTGCATTCTTAGATGCAAACCAAGCACCTGAGACTTTCGAATGCTTTGTCAAGTTCTTGTCTGAGACCTACTTTGTAGGGGCTCTAACTGCTAATCCAGTGCTTTACTTGGATGTGTTAGGAGACTTTTGGAACACAACAACAACAATAACAATTGTGCATGAGAACCAGGCTGCATCAATTATGATAACCTGCACAATCAAGGGATAAAAGGTGGAGATCTCTGATAATGATGTCAATCTGGCATTGGGGATTCCTACTGACAAGTTAATGGAGGCTTCAACTCAGGATGAGCTGTATGAATTTATGAACTTCATCAATTATTCTGAGAAGATCAACCTGGCCAGTATGAACAAGAAGCATCTAAGGAGGGAATGGTCCTTTCTTTTTGATTCAGTGATAAGGGCCTTCACTTGCAGGAAGTCCGGGTTTGACAGTATATTAAGTGTTGTCCAGAAGCTGGTCTACTCAATGGCTCACAATAAAAAGATCAATGTAGGACACTACATACTAGAGGAATTGAGCACTAGGATAACAATGTCATTGGAGTCGAGAGGTAAGGAAATTTTTCTACCTAGATTCATTATGTCTGCTTTAAACCATAAAGTCAATGACATACATATGCTTGAAGGAGTAAATAGGTCACTAATTGGAAACTGTAAGCAAGTATCTAAAATTCTATTTGGATCACTTTTTACTAAGAATAAGATTTCAGTGGGTCTTAAGTTAACACCTTTCATGATTAAAAGATTTAAGACCTACCCTTATTCTATACCAGACATGAGAACCAGTACAAGTCAACCTAGTGCAATAATGCTTCCTGAGCCTGTGGAAGAAAAACACAGGCACACCCACAGGAACCTACCAATGTTGAACATATTTCTTCACAACCATTATCAGCTAGGAAACCAACCACTTCATCCTCTCAAAAGGGTGAAGTGAGTAAAAAGAAGAGAAAGGAGATAACCCTCACATCAATAGATGAGAGTGGTGAGGATCAAACACAAGCTGAGTCACCTTTGGTCAGAAAGACAAAGAAGGCTAAACAAACTGAGCTGACAACTCAAACCACCTATGTATCCTCCCAAAAGGATGCAGTTGTAAAATTAGGAACTAAACAGACTCTAGATACATCCTCTCAATAGGGTGTGTCTATTGAAAAGAGCATTCTCCCCAAAGCACCTTGTACAGAGTCTGCACAGCCAACAATTGAACAAATTCAAGTGTATGGTTAAAGAAATAAGGATGGCACATACAGTGAGAGCATATCTATTGAAGCTCCCTCATTCATTCAGGGGAACTGCCAACACTCACTTCTGAACAACAAATCTTAATCTCACAAATTTCTTCTTCACATACAACACTTGATTCCATTTCTCGAGTGCAACAAGTGACTTGGTTCAAGAAACCTTGCTCACCATCCAGAAACCACATTTAGTTGGTGAGAGGATACATATTAGGGTAGACCTTGATGAAACCAACACAAACATAGGAGATTCATCAGTTTTTACTGAAGACCCTATGAATGTCACAAATGCACCTTCATGTGCAAATCAGCCTTCACAGGCTGTTAGGTTTGAGGGTAGTACTCCTGAGGGGGAGCTATCTAAATCCTCTCCAATTCAATTGGAGGTTCTTCATGTAGGAACAACTCCCCTCAAAACCCTAGAAAAAATTACATTAGCAGTTGATGCTAGGAGTACAATTGCCAATGATCCTGCTATGGGAGAGGCAAGTTTATCACATTCATGTGACAGTGCTTTGCAAGAAGCACAAGGGTTTGAGACTAGTGCGCATGAAAGTAACCCAGTCAAATCTCCTCCAATTCAATTGGAGGTTCCCACAACTAGTGTGGAACAACAACTTGTCATAACCACAGATCAATCTGTGAGTAAAACTGTGGCTTCTGTCACAGGTGGTTCTGACTCAACAACACAACCATCAACCTCACAGCCTCAACAACCACATCTTCTGTCTCAATGGATGCAAGCATCTAACTCTCAACCTACATTTGTGGATGATCTTCTTATTGAGCAGATTTCTGGATTAGCAAATATTTCAGAGCATCAACTTACTTCAAATATGAGCAGTCAGGATTATCAAGCCATCATGCTAACATACAATGAAGAAGTTGAAAAATAAAAGGAGAAACTTGTAAATGATGTAGAACAAGATGGAAATGTAGATGCATGGCTATCTGAGGATTTTATGTTGGAAATGGATCAAGTCCTGGTTAGGTTTAAGGAAGTAAAACTGACCGGTCATGAAGACAGGATCAGAAAGCTGGTAAATGAGAAGATGGATGAAATTATACCTTCTCAGGTCAAGATCACCTCAAAGTTTCAACACATTGCAGACCAAATGAAAAGATTAGATTTGACCACTATGGAAAATGAAGTCAAGAGTCTAAAATAGTCCTTCATTGCTCTTCATGAAGTGGTCCAACAATAAATCACCAATGCAAATGACTCAAAGGTCAAGTTGGACCAGCTTCATCAGACCAGATATGAGCCTTCTGCATTACTTATGGATGGCATCGAATAAGCTGTGGAAGCAACTTTTGGCTCCTCAACATCTACCAGCTCAACCTCTACAAATATTCAAATCCAATATATTCAACAACAAGTCTCAGACTTGCAAACCTCAAATGTCTCTCTAAATGCTCAAGTTCAAGCCCTGACTTCTCTAGTCAAAAGTCAACAATCAAATATCCAGATTCTGATGGACTCTCATAAGCATCTCCAAATGCAAAATTATGTTGCTTTGGGCGCCATCATGGGGAAGCTCAACATACCTTTGCCATCACTTCCTGAACAAACAAGGCCAGAAATTCCAACTCCCCTACTCATGCTTGTCACCAAGACTAAGGGGGAGATTGAGGCTAGGATTCAACAATCTAGGGATGGTAAGGCAAAATATAAAGAGCTTATTCAGGTTGGTCAAAGCTCTTCTCAAGTTGATGTTGGAAAAGAAAGATTTCTAAAGGCTGCAGAAGGACCCAATCAAGATCAAGAATTTAATGACCTTCTTGCAGCACTAAGACTGTCTCTTCAAAATAACTATGTGACCTGCAAGAAAGCTTTGGCCAAGAACATCAACTTCATAAGGGCAGTGGTGGTGAAAATTGATTACCTTTTGTAGAAAAGGATTGTCATGAACATCAATGATGGTGATGTGGACAGGTGTCTTCAGGTGACTCTCACAAATCTTCAAACTTTAAGAGCATCTGAACTGGATGTAATGATTGATAGAGTGAATCCAGTTATTCCAGAAGACACTCAACTTCTCCAAGAGCTCAAAAAGGCACAAATAACAGCTTTTCCAGAAGCCTATCTATATCCAAACCAAGGAGTAGTTTATGTCTGTCCAACAACCAAGCAAGCTAGACATCTCCTTGTTCCTAAACATTGTGTCAGATCAAATATGAGGTTGATCATGACTTTGCAATCTGATATAAAGTACAAAAGGAACAAGAAGGATGGGGATGTGGAGATGATAAAGATCTTGGATAGATATCTTATAAATCCTAACACCATGCTTCCAAACACTCAATATAATTTAAGAAAAGACAAGGATGATGATGAGCAGAAGGATGACAGACAAAAGCCTTCTGGCTCAAATCCAAGTCAAGTTTCTAAAGCAACTGACAGCAAGGACAAGAGTCAGGGAGAGAATAAGGAGGATGAGAAGAAGGATGGCGAAAGTAAAATGAGAGGAGAAAGGAGGAGCAAATAAAGACATGATGGCTCAGAACCACAACAAACCCTAAAAAATCAAACAAATCTAGCTCAGCCTTTAATGCCAACAACCTCAATCATCAAACCACCTCTAACCTCTAAGCCAAAATTTCTATACAAACAAACTGCAAACACCTTCCTAAAAACACCAATCACCTCAAACCAAATATCTCTCAAAAAAATGACAAACCTTCACTCAAAATTCACTACAAAACTGTTGGGAGGAAACCTAAGAAGGCTAAAGATGCTGAAAAGGGTCAAGTTACTGAAAGGGCCATCGGGAACTGTTTCAAGCAAAGTGACTTTCTACCTTTAAATTGGTGCATCTCAGATGAAGACTATTTTCAACAACTAGCTGAGGAAATAGTTAGAGTCTGGGTTGTATCTCTAAGGGAAGTTAGAATCTACTATGAAGATGGGTCCTTCACATTCCTTGGTTGTACTTTAATGGACTCTCTCTCTCCCACAGAAATCAAGAGAGTGATAAGTTTGCTAAAAGATAAAGATACCGCTACAAGAGCATGGAGATCAGTTTCGGCTGAGTGGTTGATTGTAAGAAAGAAAAGAAGAAAAAGGAATGTGGTTGAGTATGAGGAAAGAAAAATAAAATATGATGAGGAAATTGAAAAGTTCATAAAAATATCAGAAGAGCTCAAGGCAAAAGGAATGAGCAGAATCTCTAAGGATGGAAAGTTTTTAAACATTAAAGCTAGATAATTCACAAGATTTAGGATTGATTTACTAGACAATGATTATCCAAAGGCAGACAAACTCAAACTTGTAGAAGCTCTAAGTGGGACACCTATTATAGACGAACTTGAAATTCTTGTTACTTAAAAGATCTCATTAGAAAAGAAGCAGAAGCAAAACCAGTCTTTACCTGATGCTTGTAACTATTTAAACTATGTAAATCTCATAATATATAAAAGTTGTAATTGTGTCAATTTTTATGTATTAATCTTAGTTTTCATTATAACTTGGGGTTAGTCTTGTTAACAGGCATGAATTTGTGTTAAGCAATCTTCTCACAAATTGGGAGAGATTGTTGTGCAAGACATGCCTGTACAATAACAAGGCTAAGTCAAATTGACAATTCTAAGTGAGTTGTATTGTAATCTTAGTTTGCATTTTGTATTGTAACATTTAAAGTCTGTAGAAATATCAAAGAGCAGACTGAAGTCTTTTTCTTTAAACAGTATCAAGCCTAAGAATTTTATCTGGAAGAAGATCAAGAAGAACATGCCTAAGAAGAATTATGAAGAAGCTTGGAGTTGAATAAATCTGTTTTGAGAAAAATATTCTAAGTCAATATCTCTACAAGTCACAGATTTAGTGTTATAGAGAAGTCATTCGAGAACTCCATAATAACTTATAGACAAGTCAGGAAAGCTACTAGAGAACTCATAGTTATCGAAAAGCCAAATTAAAGAAATGAAGATTGGAGATATCGATAAGTCATTTCATCACTAGAGAACTCAGAGTTATCGACAAGTCAAATATCATTAGAGAACTCTGAGATATCGACAAATCAAATATCATTAGAGAACTATGAGATATTGATAAGTCAACTATCACTAGAGAACTCTGAGATATCGACAAGTCAAATATCACTAGAGAACTCTGAGTTATCGACAAGTCAATTAGTCACTAGAGAACGCAGAGATGTCTATAAGCCAAAGTGAAGATATGAAGTGAAGAGATCTCGACAAACTAAATCCTCTTATAGAGAACTTAAAGACCTCTACAAGTCAAATCAACTATATAGTAATGAGAGATCACGATAAGCCAATATACTTATCGAGATGTCAAGTTCTCTATATATCAAACTGGAGATCTCGAGGTAAAACTTAAAGTACAAAGTGCAGATCAGTTCAATATCCAAGATTAACAATCAACAAACAATCCAACCAGTTAGATTGACAAGTCTAAAAAAAGCAGCTTGAAGAGTGTGCAAGATCAAGGGTGAAGATTAACTTACAAAGGAAGATTAAAGTTAACACAGTATGCAAAGATATGTTAAGCCAAAAATGGAAGATATGCTTTTCCTAAAATGGAATGATTAGTGACAGTTTACTAAAATGAATAGCATCTCTTATTATACACTGTGTAAACCGGTAGCTAACTATCATATAAAGTTAACACTAGTCCTTTGTTAGATGTAATAATTTAGATCAGAAAAATCTTTTATTCTCTCAAGAAGAAGCTAAGCTCTTTAGCAACAAAGAGCCTAGAAATTTTGTAGCAAAACATTCTTAATTTTAATATAAAATTAAGTGAGTTTTGAAAGATTTGTGTTCATTATTATTGCTTGTTTAATTTCAGTTTTAACACATCTCACTGCAAGATTTGATTTACTTTATTCATAACCATAAACACTTCAAGGAAAGCACAAAAATACAAAAAAACATTCACCCCCCCCCCTCTGTGTGTAATTCATTAACTAACATTGTTCATTTAACAAGGATGACCGGAATGAATCTACAAGTAGTTGTCACCATCTAGAAGACAAACCAAACTCTTGAACTTGCAAAAATCTCTAAGTTGTGTCAATCTCTACTGATAAGAGTGAAAACACTGAAGCTGGATGATGATCACATAATTCATGAATAAAAAGTCAATCTGTTGACTTTAGCTTATAGTTGGAATGAATTCAAACTACTGAGACATCACCAGGAGCATGTATTTACTAAAGGTTCAATTTGAAATCAAGAGTCAGGCACATCAACAACAAGCAGATATCTCTACCAAGCATAATTCACTTCCGCAAGGTTGGTAAGTGAGCTAGGTACGCCCAAAATGTCTCTCAATCTTTGTCAGACATATGCTTAAAGTACCCAGATTGCATGTTATGAACTTTGATGAAAATTTACTCTTCAGCATTTTGATGTTAGTAGGTTTTTAAAATCAGCTTAAGCTTAAATGTTTTAGAATTATAATACACAATTTGGATGTTTGTAGTAAAGTCATTTACGTGTTTTGATTTCTGATGATTTGACTGTATATCAAAGGATGAAATCATACTACATATTTTCAGGTAGCCAAATGTCTAATGATGATTTTGATATGATATGTAATATCAACTTTAGGATAATAATGAGTCTAATTTTATTTACTCTAATTATCAATGAACAATTATATCCATTGATAATCAAGTGAACACTTGAAGTCTACGTTATCTAGCAATTGATGAACATAATATATGAACTGCTAGTTCTTAACCATTAATATATTTGTTCATCAATCGCTATGAGTAGACAACTCAACATAACTTCATAAATGCAGAGTCCTCACCATACTTTGTGTCTTGAAAATAAGTTATAATATTGTCATTTGTAGTATTGATCATGTATTAAAATTTATTAGTTATTAAAATTAATAAGTGATAATAAAAATGATTAGTGATATATTAGTGCAATTTCTGGAATCAGTAAATACTGATATCGAGTCTTTTAGGTGTGTTCCATGGTGTGATAAACGTTTTGATTAGTTGAGTTATTGATGAAGATTAATTTTATAGATATATGCTAATGATCTGTTACTCAAAATCTTCACACATAACTTAACCTCATTTATCAGAATAGTTTGTCTATGGAAGTATAAATCTCACTCATGAATTTGCTCATATTGCACGGGGTGTAGAGTTAGTTTACTACCAAAACCCGAACATATATTTTGTTTAATATTCATTTTTTTACATGTCATAAAATTACATATACCTACTTTTAATGCACCAGAAAGGGTTAAAATCTCTATGCATAAAGCAATTCTAAAGAATTGGTTGGTAATTCAAAACCACGCCAGAAGCGTGGTAGACATGTTGGTGTAAAAGATGTTGTACCACGAAAACGGAAATTGATTGGACATGCCCTGAAGTGGCAAGTGTTCCAGAAAATACCCCAGAAGCGGTATTACCTCCTGAAGAGGTTCGAGCCCCTGAAGTGGCTATATCAAATACCCCAGAAGTGGTATCACCTCCCGAAGAGGTTAAAACCCCTGAAGTGGCTGTGACAAAACCACCAAAAGTGGTATTGCCTCCAGAGGAGGATATTGCCCCAGAAGTGGCACATACTTAAATAAAATCAGAGGTACCTAAAAATTATGAGCTCTCACTGAGTTATGTACATAACAGGAAATTATTAGATCGTGGGAGTATTGAGGTTGATGATGTATATACTTTTTCCTAGTTATGTGATATTATTATGAACTCCGATCTTGAACCAAAAAGTGTGGAACAATGTCGACAAAGAGATGATTGGACAAAATGGAAAATTACAATACATGAAGAATTGCAATCCTTGCGCAAGAGAAATGTTTGGACCCGCAGTCCAAACCCCAGCTGGTGTGATCCTCATCGGGAATAGATGGGTGTTTGTACGAAAATGAAAGGAGAGAAATGAAATTGTGAGATATAAAGCCCACTGGTAGCCCAGGGATTCTCTCAAAGGCCGGGATTAGATTACTAGGAAACTTACTCTCCTGTGATGGATGAAGTCACTTTTCATTTTCTGATATGTATGACTTGTATGGAAAGATTCGAAACACGTCTCATGGATGTTTTTACAGCCTATCTTTATGGATCACTTGATAGTGATATTTATATGAAAATTCTTAAAGGATTAAAGATAGATGAAACTAAGCCTCGACATTTATACTCAGTTAAATTACAATGATCATTATATGGCTTAAAACAGTCTGGTCGTATGTGGTACAACAGACTTAGTGAATATTTATTAAATGATGGGTATGTTAATAATCAAGTGTGTACATGTGTGTTTATCAAAAGGTCATCAATTGGTTTTATTATTATTGCTGTATATGTGGATGATTTGAATATTTTAGATACTTCCGAAGATATTACTAACGTTGCTGCTTATTTGAAAAATGAGTTTGAAATGAAAGAAATTGGAAAGACAAGATTTTGTTTAGGCATACAGGTGGAACACTTATCTTCGGATATCCTTTTTCATCAATCCACTTATACAAAAAAAGATTCTTGATCGGTTCTACATGGACAAATAAGGACAAAGCTCATCCATTAAAGACACCAATGGTTGTTCGATCACTCGAAGTTGAAAAGGATCCATTCCGACCCTGAAAAGAAGATGAAGGTGCACTTGGACCTGAAGTTCCATATCGTAGTGCTTTTGGAGCTCTTATGTATCTTTCAAATAACACAAGACCCGATATTACTTTTTTTGTGAACCTGTTGGAAAGATTCAGTTCTAATCCAACTAAAAGGCATTGGGATGTGATCAAACACATATTCAGATATCTTTATGGGATAATTAATTTCAGGTTATTCTTTCCACATAGTTCAAAATTACAACTGACCAGATATGCGGATGATGGGTACATGTCAGATTCTCATTCTGGACGATCACAAACAGGTTATTTATTCACATATTGTGGCACTGCTATCTCTTGGAAGTTTACAAAATAGACTATGGGAGCAACTTCATCAAATCATGTTGAGTTACTTGCAATTCATGAAGCAAGTAGGGAATGCATTTGGCTAAGGTCTATAATTCAACATATTCGAGAATCTTGTGGATTATTAAGTATTTTAGACAGTCCAACAATTGTGTTTGAAGATAATACAACTTATATCAAACTGTTAAAGGAAGGATATATCAAAGAGGATCGAACCAAACATATCTTACCAACATTCTTTTATACGCATGAACTACAGGAAAATGGTGATATTGATGTATAACAAGTGCGCTCATGTAATAATCTTACTGATTTACTTACAAAGACACTACCCACATCAATATTTGAAAAGCTACGGAATAATATTGGCATGCGGAGATTGAGAAACTTGCTGCAACAAGATGTCAGGTGTTACATTCAGGGGGAGACTATACTCTTTTTTATTGGTCAAAGTTTTTATCCTGGTGAGTTTTTCCTTGCAAGGTTTTAACGAGGCAGTCTCGGTAGTAAACTCGCATTTGATAATCAAGGGGGAGTGTTATAATATGATATAATAACGATTGTCAAAACTTAATTAAGAAGACTCATAAAACTTATCGAGGAAGTCTCTCAAAACTTATCGAGGAAGACTTGCACAACTTTTTAGAGAAGAAACTTAGTAAGGAAGAATTGTAAAGCTTATTAAGAAAGACTTACGAAACTTCTAGTGAAGAACTACGATACTAATCAAAGAAGACCTAGATAATTTACTTAGTAAGACTTGTCAACCAACCTCTATAAATAGGACATTCGGTTATTGAAATTAGACATACCGAAACATATTGAAACACAATTATCTCTTCAACTTTTATTCCATATGCGATTATTAAGTTATTCATAATCAACTAGAGATGCACAAAAGGCCCACCGGGCCGGGCTTTTCGGGCTTTGACTTTGACCGGGCCAGGCCGGGCTTTTCGAAAATGTCAAAGCCCGTTTGGGCCCTCGAGGCGGGCTTAACTGGGCTTTTTTTCTAATTTAAATTTGTTAGGAATATGTGTATTAGTTTGATGATAAGTTCAGCAAAACACTTAAGTAGAAATCTAGTGTTTGTAGCCTCAACGGATAAGACCATCTTGGCTATCCGTTGAAGGAGTAGCCTTACTTAGCAATAAGTTTGGTATTGTAGCACATCTCACTCTCTGGTTTCAAGCTGTAATTCTTAGATGTTGTTAGGAGATAATCAGTCATGTTGACTACTAATGGATGTACAAGTAGGAGGGCTAATTGTAAATATTTCATGCCTTATAATTTTGTATAAGTGAAGAAGTATCAACTGATATTGAAGACCTTCAACGGATAAGTGCTTCAACGGATAAAGCTTCAACTGCTAGAGCATCAACGGATAAAGCCATCAACGGATGAAAGCTTCAACGGATGCACTGCTAGAGCATCAACGGATAAAGCCATCAACGGATGAAAGCTTCAACGGATGCTCAGTCTCATAGCAGTTGATAGTGACAGTTAACAAAGCTGACAGAGGCACATGGATTGACAGAGATGTGGTAGCCTATTTCAGGAACAGCAGAAAAAAACAGCTGTTTTTAGTCTGGTTCAAAATGGAAAGTCAACAGATAATTCCATATTACACTGGATAAAAATGGAACATAAATAAGTGGAGAACTATTGTCTTATTGTACTTTATCTTTGTCTTCACTTGTAAACTTGGTGTTATATAAACCAAGTAGTAGCTAGTAATTAGATATGAATTTTCCCTGAGCTGTTTAGAAATATCAAGAGAGAAAATCATCTAGTTTGTACTAGGAAGCAGCTGTGATTTAATTTTGAATCACAGATTTTCTGAAATAACACATCTCTGGTGGAACAACAAATCCACCAGAAAAGTTTTTAAGTTCTTTGTGTTCATTTCATTTGTGTTTAAATATATATCTGTCTGCATCAGCTCCAAGCAATTCACACACATTTGATCACTCAAACCACTTAGTCTTACAAATTGCTCAAAACTTGAAAAAGTTTGAGATTTACATTCAACCCCCCCTTCTGTAAATCTCATTGTTAGTCCACTGGGAATAACAATTGGTATCAGAGCAAGCTCTTAACATACAAAGAGTTTAAAGATCTATTCTGCTAACATCATGAGTAAGAAGGATATTGGTATAAAGATTCCAATCCTGGAAAGAGATAACTATCATCACTGGAAGGTGAAGATGCATTTACATCTTCTCTCTCAAGATGAAAGCTACATCAACTGCATTGAGAATGGTCCTCACATCCCACACAAGGTGGCCACAGCTGCTACTGCTACAGTTGCTGTTGGACAGTCTATTCCCAAGCCAAAGGCATAATGGACTGTTGAAGATATTGAAGAGGTCCACAAGGACAAGAAAGCCATGAACATTTTGTTTAATGGCCTGGATCAAGATATGTTTGACAATGTCATCAATAGCCAAACTGCTAAGGAAATTTGGGATACTGTGCAGCTTATCTGTGAAGGCACGGAGCAAGTTAGAGAAAACAAAATGCAGCTTCTCATTCAACAATATGAATATTTCGACTTTGAAGAAGGAGAATCATTGAATGATACATTCAACAGATTTCAGAAACTATTGAATGGATTAAAGCTGTATGGGAGAGTGTACCAAGTCAAGGACTCCAATCTAAAATTTTTAAGGTCTCTACCAAAGGAATGGAAGCCTATGACTGTTTCTCTAAGAAATTCTCAAGATTATAAGGACTTCACACTTGAAAGATTATATGGAATTTTGAAGACTTATGAACTTGAGATGGAGCAAGATGAGCTGTTGGAAAAGGGAAAGAGAAAAGGAGGATCAGTTGTACTTGTAGCTGACAGTGAAAAAGTTGAAGCCAGAAATGAGGAAAAGACAATGCCAAGTCTCAAAATTGGCACAAGCAAATCAGAATCAAGCAAGGGTAAAGAGCAAGTTGCTAAGGATGAAGACAATTCCAGTCAGGATGAATCTGATGATATTGATAAACATCTGCCTTTCTGTCCAGGAGGTTTGCAAAGATGAAGTTCAGGAAAAACACAAAGTTCACTAAGCCAAACAAAAACATGGTCGACAAATCAAGTTCAAATGTTACAACTGTGGCATTAGTGGACACTTTGCAAGTGAGTGTAGGAAGCCAAATTATGAGAAAAAGAAATTTGAGCAAGTTGATTACAAAAGGAAGTATTTTGATTTGCTCAAACAAAAGGAAAGAGCTTTTCTCACTCAATAGATTGGGCAGCAGATGGGGTAAATGAAGATGATGATGTGGAATATGTCAACCTAGCCCTGATGGCTAATTCTGATGAAAATGAAACTAGTTCATCAAGCAACCAGGACAAGAAGGAATCTATGGTACTTGACAGTGGTTGTTCAAGACGAGCATGACAGGAAGATTTCACCCTGCCTCACCAGAATATTAAGGAGAGAGTTGGCCCTAGCATAACCTTTGAGATGACAGCAAAGGATTCACTATGGGATATGGCTTGATTTCAAAAAGAAAATGTCATCATTGATGAAGTTGCATTGGATTGATGGTCTCAAACAGCAATTTATTGAGGCATCAGTCAACTATGTGACAGAGGGGAATACTGTTTCCTTCATTCTGAAGCCTGTATTGTCACAAGTAAAAAGGACAATAAAGTGGTTCTAACTGGAGTTAGAAAAGGAAATGTGTACTTAGCTGATTTCAACTCTACAGATGCAGAATCCATTACTTGTCCTTCTCAGCAAAGCAAGTCCAGTTGAAAGTTGGCTATGGCATAAGAAGCTGTCCCATTTGAATTTCAAGACAATGAATGATCTGGTCAAAAAGGACTTAGTTAGAGGAATGCCTCTAGTGGAATTCACAAGGGATGGACTGTGTGATGCTTGTCAGAAAGGAAAGCAAAAGAAAGTATCATTCAGTAAGAAGCTTGAATCTGCAATTGATGAACCACTGCAACTTCTACACATGGATCTCTTTGGACCAGTCAATGTATTGTCAATTTCAAGGAAAAGATACTGCCTAGTGATTGTAGATGATTTCTCAAAGTTTTCATGGGTTTATTTTCTTGGATCAAAGGATGAAGCTAGTGAAATCATCATCAATCATATCAAGCAAGTCAACAATCATCCTGATTTCAAAGTAAGGAATATTAGGAGTGACAATGGAACTGAGTTCAAGAATTCAACCATGAAGATGTTCTGTGGAGTAAT